>NW_007930836.1:1024582-1096735 GCF_000280675.1 Beauveria bassiana ARSEF 2860 | reverse complement strand
TTTTTTTTTTTTTTTTTTGCCTATACTTTGGAGCTATGTTTAGTGTAGTTTATGTAACACTGCTCATTGATTATATTCGCGACCTTGCAGGTTTTTGTCACTAGTTGTCGTGGCGATGCGCCCGCTATCCAGCTTGGTAACATTGCATGGCCCCCCGTGTTTTACGCAATAACTGCCAGATGGCGCAGAAAAAAAAAAGGATTGACACATGCGTCGAAGGCGTCGAAAGACTTTGTGCACGACAGCGCAAATGCAGGGCGACATTGCAGGGCGACGGCGTAGTATTTGACTTTTGTACCACTGTTGTCCAAAGGGACTAATACGTTGCTGCTGCTGCTTCGCCGACGGGGCGGCTAGTGTTTCTCCGTATCACGATTATGGGTAGGACAGCTGTGGCTTTTTTGGGCTTTTTCTTTTTTGAGTCGCGAAGAGCGAGGAAAATATAAAAATATATAAAAATATATAAATAAATAAAAGATTTTGCTGAAACGGGGACCCGGTCAGCTGAAAAAAGTTTTGGTCGTGTAACAGCGGCAACTCGGCCCATCGTGGCCACATGACTTGGTGCAAGGGCAACTTGTTTTTCTTCTTCACAACCGGCTTCTTTTACTTGATAAGTTGAACTATTTGAGCTGTGCAGGCGGAGCGCGCGCCCCCCCGCACGAGTCATGGGTATGTAGTTGTGTGAATAAAAATAAATCGTTGCAGGACGCCAAAAGGCAGAAGGGGTTAATTATTATTATTAGTTTTTAAGAAGGGTTGCAGTTATTAATGAGTCGGTGGCAGATAATGACATGCTAGAGGGAGACCGGCCGGCGCAGGTCCTTTTGTTCTCAAGACGGGATGGGCCCCGGAGCGTAACTCCAGCAGCAAATGGTCAGCAGAGCCCAAGTTGATGGACCAGCTGATTGGGGGAAAGGTGATTGTGATTGATGATGGGCAAGTTTGCGATGGCGTTTGCTGTGGTGTGGCTGCTCTAGCGTCCTACCTAATCACGGTGTGGGATGAAAAAAGGGTCGATTGTTCGGATATGACCTGGCCGGATCCTTCTGCCGGTCATTTCTCCCCGTCCCGTCATGGGGTTATCTCTCTCTGGTCGCTCGCTTCGTGTTGTGTGCTCGGGTTGTTCTGGACTGCCATGCACGTACGTGCGCCGAAAAAGTTGAAAGAAGGAATATTAAGACGGCAACTTGGGCTGGGAGGGATTTTTCACCACTGCCCGTCTCGACCAGTGAGAGGAGAGGAGAGACGAGCGGCTAATTATGTTTGCAAGTAAAAGAAGGTCACTTTAAACACTGCCCTTGCACCTCATCTGCGGAGCTCGAATAGGATGGCTCAAAGGCCAGGGAATCGAACACATATAGGATGCAAGTTGGTTAGAATGCAAGATTTGAATATGCAAAGTACTTGTGTGTGTGTGTGTGTGTGTGTGTGTGTTTGTCTTTGGTGGCGAGTCCAGGCTAAATAAGCGTAGTAATCTGGCATGGCAATTCTTGTTCATCAGGGGGGTCAAGGTAACAACATGTGGTATAACTAGCAAAAAAAAACTCACCGACCTTGGAGAATATACTAAATATACGCGGAATGTCATGGACAATGCTTTCGGACGGTTGATGACTTGGCATAAGCAGGAGCCTTTCTGTGACGTTGCGGTCTTCTATCTTTTTTTCCCTCATCTGCTCCAATTTTTTTTTCTTTTTTTCAAAAGTTTGTCTGTAGTATCCGTAAAAGAAAACATGATATTGCCCTGTCATGGAAGGGCTCGTTACAGCAGCATGAGTTAATCGGGACTAAAAGACTCCGGTTCGATGATGTGCAGGTAGGCTGTCATGATTGCCGAAAGGCGCGACGAGCATGACAATGTAACCAACACGACATGATGGCAAAGAAGCACAAAGAGGCGCCATGTACGCAAAAAAGAAAAAGAAAAAAAAAAGGGTTGCGGCTTAGATGCCGCAATGTTGCTATATTGGTAGTTGCGCTCCATGTTCTACCACATCAAGACATTTTTCCCGTGTTACAAGTCCTATTCGGCTTTGGCGTGGCAAAGGGGGGTTTTGGCGCAAACGCCCACAGGCCACAGACGCTCCGGCCAGCGACTCTTTTGTGTCTCTATGCTGTTGTCGTATGCTATGGTAATCGATGACAAAATAAACCGAGATGGTTGAGTTGGGCACACGAGGGAGCATGGGTTTGTTCTGCTTGGATGGTATTGTGGAGAATCAAGTGGGAATTTAAATTGGGCGCAAAGATACAAATCTAGTACAGATGCAGCAGATTGGGCTTTTCACCACCATGAAATCCGAGTAGCTTTGTGGACTTTGTGGGAAAAAAAGGGAAAAGTAGAATAATTTGGCTATAAGCCTCTTCTCCTCTCCTCACCTTTTATTCAAAGTCTTGGATGGTGCTCCGACATTAGGGATGTGGGATCCCTGTATTCGAGAGGACCACCTTTCGATAAATAATCCGGGCCGGAAGACCGGGTTTCCCCTCTTTGGGAGATTCTCTTATTGACTAGGTAGATATCACCATATCAGTAGAAAAAAAGGCCCGTCGACCTTGACCGCACTCCCCGCCCACCACCACCCACCCCTCCGGCCATGCTTGCACGGCTGTGCTTTGCGGATGCTCTTCTTTTTCTTTTTCTATTTTTTTTTTAAACGGATACAGGATAACGGGTTCATTTGCCCTCGGCTTGACCAGTTTGGTGGCGAGACAAGCAGAACAGCCCGACGGGACGGCCAAGCATCATCCTCTTGCCTCCCTCTCCTCCACCCGTCTCTGCCCCCCCCCCCCTCCCTTCTCTGAAAGCGCAGCGTGTGCAGCAGCAGCCTCCAGTCTTCGCCTACCTATACTAGAAATGAGGTTGCGAGGTCATGATTCGGATTCCTGACCCCGGTCCATCACCTGCACCCACTCAATGGCACTGAGTGACGACCGATTTATCAGTTCCATCACACCCAACCATTTTGCATTCCCCGCATCTGGGCAGCGCCGCTAACAGCCAAAAAAAAAGTAGTGGTCATGTCATTGCACGCCCCTCCTTCCTTCCTCCTCCTTCCTCCGTTCCAGGTCCAGAAAGTCTGTCCTTTTTTTTTTTCCGACACCATCCTAATTGCGGACTTCTTTTTAGCTGCTTGGCTGCACACACGCACCAAAAAGCTGGACCGACTAATAAAGGTGAATCAGCGGCCGCAGGCTTGGCCTGCCTGTACGTAGGTACTCTTCCTTTTTCGCTGCAGCGGCTCGCTGAACTAGCTTCCCCCCCCCATGCATCCATCTACGGACCACAAGTTGCGACAGACGACGGCTTTGCCACTCCTCCGCCACCAAAAAAAAAAAAGCCAGAGTCAGCAAAGTGGTTGAAGAGTTGTACGGATATTTTTTTGTCAATAGTTTGCGTAGTCCATTCCGTGGCCAGACCTCGCCTCGTTGAAGCGTGACATGGAAGCGGCAAGTCCTGGCGCCCGTCTCAAGCAAGCCATTTCCATACATACCATGCCCTGACCAAGCGCCCGCCCACCGCCGTCTGCATACGGATACATACTGGTCACTGACTATTGCTAGGGTTGATTCGCATTTGTCTTTTTTATTCTTTTGCTGGGTCTTTTTGTCTTGCCTGCCTCACCTCTTTTGGGTCGCTCGCTCCCCTCGCCATCTGTCTTTTTACGTCCCTTTTATTTATTTTTTTGGTTCTTTTGGCTTTTCGGCTTTTTGAACGATATTTACGTCTTGCTTGGACTCTGGTATTACCAGCCAGCCAGCCTCTCACATGTATTTCTATTGTGCAAGTCACCAGCACACAGGCACAGAAACGGCAAGCACAGAGACATATTTGTACAAAGCCCATACAGCAAAGCCCAAGTTTCGCTGCACACGGGACAGCATCGGACAAGTGCTCCCAGCATGACAACATTTACACACCCAAGTCCCAAGTCCCAAGTCCCAATTCCCAAACCCCCAAGTCCCATACATACATACCCACCTGCATGTCCGCTCCCAGCCCGATGCTCTCTTATTACTCCCCTCTTTGCTCTTTGCTCTTCGCCGTCGTTTGCTACCCCCAACGTCTGGTCCAACAACCTCGGCGGTCTTGTTACATGCCACACATGCCACACACGCCGCCGTCGCCGCCGCCGTCACCGTAGTTCAGCCTAGAGGCTTATCCGACCCGGTCATTTTATTAGCCTCTGTTGCCATTGAGCTCGCTCCTTTTTATACACTTTTATCAGAGGGCTTTAAAACAAATCGCCTCCCAAGGAAAGGATAACAAGGATTCCGCGGTCGCTTGCAGCACTACATCATTATTTAAGCCCTTGGCCTGTTGCCTGTCTGTCCCTTGTACCTTGTTGCAGGTGGTCCTCTGTCTTGCTGCTTCTGCTCCATTTCCTTTACCGACGTTGCCCTTGATCCGTGTTGGGCCTGGACTGGCGTGACTGTGTCATTCAGCACGCCTTGATTCCACATTTGCATCTGGTCATAGTACCGCGCCCTCTTTTTTCTTCTTTGCACCTCTCCGACGTACCTTTGTCATCTTGGCCGACCGTCCTCATCCCTTTCTCGGTCGGTCTCTCCTTCTACTTTGTCAGAGTCAGCGCTCGTCTATCCGAGCTTGCTTATTACTGCCATCAGCCGCCACCAGCTTCCTCTACGGCCAAACTGCACTTGCCTCTTGCCCGGCTCGGTTACGCAGTCGTCGGTCCATTTCCACTACACAACTGAATAAACCCTTCCGGATCTCCTGCAAACAACCTCTCGAGTCGTTTCAGCTCATTTTAGCCTCCGACTCAACCTCCAAGTCATCTGTCTTGTTCGTCGCCGTCCAGTCCCTCGCTTGCCCCGCACGCCGCCGACTCCAAGCTACCGCTCTCCATTCCATCCTCCACGAGTACGAGCCCAAAGAAAAGCCCACGGCCCAAGACCAGGATACTTTTAGGCTTTCGCCTTTTCATATTTCTCACTGCCGTCGCACCTCTGGAGCATCTACTATGACTACAGTGCAGTGATTCAGCTTCAGACGTTCCCCATACGAGAATTGCTTTGCTTCTCTTGGCTCCGGATCGCCACACCTGCTGGTCAGCTGCTCATAGACACCATCACCTCCGAGCTTTCCTATCATACTTCCTGTGACGTCGGGGGGCTCCCATACGGCAAATCAAACACGACTAATCAAACAAGAACAAATCTCGTTTCCGCACCACATCATTATATCAGCATTTTTTTTTTCCAAAGCACGACGTCGGACCTTTCTCGGACTTGCCTGGGATCCTTGCGACGCTCCGTCTGCCCTGCGCGGTGTAGAGATACGATACTCGCGCCGTTTCGCTGATACATTAATTATGAGTCATGGATAATATGGATTTTGCGACCCATGATAATACACCTGGGCCGCCAGCTCCCGCAAACGAGATGCCGCAGTCCTCCGGCCAGTGGATGGCTCAGCCACCAACTGTGCAACCGCAATGGCCTCACTCCGCTCCCTTTTACCCTCAATACAATTCGACCAGTCCAGCATTCAGCCATTCTTACATGGCCGCGCAGAATAGATCTTACCTCGCTACAGGCCCGTCTGCCCCCCCGCTTTCCTCGCTCAACATCAATCAATATCAAATGCCAGCCAACCCGTGGATTGCTCCCCCCGTTCCGCATCAACTCAATACTTATCCAGCTCACCCGTTTGGATCGACTGCTAGTCCCACTGGACAACAAATGCACTATGCTTCCGGTGGCCCAAACGTCTTGCCTGCGTTTCCCCAGCCGCAGTTTGGCTTTGCGCAGCAGCCCGTTTCAACAAACATGCAGTCACCACCTTGGCCTGTGAATACACAGCCGAATCTCAACGTTCGCCTGAATAACCCGTCTGTGAACTCGGTGCCCTATCATTCTCAAGAAGCTTTCGAATCGATGCGTACGCGGCACAACAGCCAACCCAATCAACATACGCAGCGGAACATCCAGAGCCGCAGCCGACCACAGCAAACCCACCGGCATTCGCATTCTACAAATAGTAAGTCTGAAAACACTCAGAGTCATTTTGCGCTGCCTTGCTCTTCGTACATGTGCCGCTTGGGATTTTAACTGAGAAAAGAGCGACAAGGTCTGGAAATTTCTTGCTGACCTCACCACATTATAGCTCTACATCCATCCATTGTCAACGACAGAACCGCCCCGTCTTCTTCCTTTTCCGAGCGAAGACGTCTCGAGCATACCCGAGGGCGACGGTCAGGCGGTCCTAGATTCACAGTTTCCGAGAGCCGTGGTGATTGGACAAGACAATTTGGTGGTTCGGCTGTGCTCTATCCCGGCCCTCAGCGTCAAGCGACAATGAATCATACCGGTAGCTTGGACGAATCTGAGACTAGGCGCTTGCAGCTGCTTCGTAGCCCTTCGACCAGCAGGAGCGTTGTGTCGAGAGAGGCGCTACAAGGCCTGCTGGATGTCATAGTGGATGATCTTGCTAAAGGCGATAGAAGTAAGTTGATTGTGGGCGCTGTTGCATCAGCTCTTTGCTAATTCGTGCAGCCTGCATGATCTGCTACAACGAATACGGAACAAGATCTCCCGAGGATGTAATTGAGAAACCGCTTAGACTGCCCAAGTGCAAGCACGTGTTTGGCAATCGCTGTATCCTCAAGTGGTTTGAGGATTCGGATAGCTGTCCCTATTGCCGTGATAAATTGCAGTCTGAGCCAAAACTTCCACCGTCATCCACCCGGGCTTTCTTGGACATAATGAGGATTAGGGGCTGGGCAGCAGGATCAGAGGTGGCGGAAGAATTTTACCGACGAATCATGGCGGGTGAGGATGTCAGAGCATTAGTCAGTGTCGGCCGCTCCATGGCCGAGAGGCGGCCTCCTCCCGAAGATGACAACTACGGCGACGCAACTAGAAGGACCCGACGGCGTCGATCCAGTTCGTCAAGCCTCGACGCGGAGATTCTGTCGCCAACGCAGAGTGCAGCAAATGTACGCCGAGCAAGACATCGAGTCACGCCAAACTCGTCGGACCGACCATTGCCAACGCAGACGGAGCCTCGACTAAACTCGTGGATGTTTTTGGCTCCAGCGGTTCCTGAAGCGCCAGGTAGCATTGCTCCAAATGCACCCTTGCGGTATCAATCCCCAGCTCGTCCTGCTCAGTCGACAGTGGTGCACCAATCAAATCCAGCGATATCACCACCGGTAGCACATCAAGGTGCATATACAAGAAATGTTGGCCCAGCCGCGGGCTCGAGTGCCATGGCAAATCCGCTTCACACAAGTGCAGAGGCATCGCAGATGGTCCAAATGGCTTCCAACGATAACTATGCGGATGAAATGATTGAAGACGTATATCTTAGTGGACAGGATTCATCTTGAGCCAAGTTGACAAGGCCTTTCCTTGGAGCACAAGTATCCAATATGTCGGATTGGGGTCCATGGGCTGGCCAGGAGCGCAGCGGAAACCGACACTTTTCTCTATATATTGCAGCATTCTTTTTTCCCTTGGCACCGATATCCGGTAGCCGAGCAGCGCATACACTTTGAGCATCATGGCGGCGTTGTCAGTCCTTTTTGGCCTATTTTTTCAGCATACACTCTGTTGCGCCGGGTCCCTTGCCACACTAATTGGCGGATAGACTGTGGCTTTTACTTTGTCATTTGATGCTGTGTTCCTGTTGATGTTTTTCGCTCATGTACATGGACATTTTTAGAGCCAGCGTGGCATGGCTGCCTAGGTAGCGACAATATGATGGTAGCTGAGATTTTTACCATGTTGCGCGGTGCGCCACAATTGAAGGCAAAAGAATGTGGTAAAGTCTGCTAGTATACGATTTCATATGCCGCTCAAGTCACCATGGTGCTTTCTGACGAGTCTTTTTTGGTGGACAGCATTGCATGCTCGTTCTGCACGTCACAAAGCAGGACTTGCATCATGTTTATTGATTCTGGGCCGAGCCAACCTTGCTGGGCAGACGTTGACGAGGCAGCCATCATCATGGCCCCACAAGTGCGCACCGGTGGTTGTGGCTTGAACGCTGCTGGTGTTGCTAGCAGCACCAGCAAGTTATACCGACGGTGCCTGAAATAAATAATCGAAGTGTGCGAACGATATCTAGAGTGCGGATAGCAATTCATGCAATGCGCGTATCTGGCAGCTTTTTGCAGAACACGACTCATTAATAGCTGAAACTAATCACCTACATTGTTTATTATAGATCAAGTGCTAATTAGAGGCTGGTTTATTATTGGGCATAAGCTTCGCCAGTGGTGCCACGACAGCTGTGGCGCTATGCCTGAAATGGAATAGGATAGTTGGTGCTGCTATAATGGAAAGTGTTGAACTGGTTCGCACGAGCTGATGACCTGGGGCGTCGCAGTGTGGCGAAACGGCTTGCCAAGGCCTCGAGGCGCGACATACGACAGAGTGTCAACTTCTGCCTGGAATCAATCAAGTTGACGCTGAATATTGTAGCACTGCAATAAATAACCCCCTTTTCATCGAAAAGTCAGACCGACATTCATCTGGCGGTCTGAACATGAGTGAGGAATGCATTTGAGACCCACTGCTCCATTCATTGTGCCCGATTGTTTCAACGTCAGCTAGGCTAAGCTAGCCTTTGACAAGAGTATAGAGTCAAAAGGACATGTGACGATATAAAATGAAGTTTGAAGCACAAATCACAACAACGCCCTTGAAGGAAGAACCCAAATTGCCAGACAGTCGGAGCTTAATCATCATCATCACCCCCTTTGGCAGCTCACCCGTTGAAAACCTGCTTAATGCGCGACTAAAGCGGCGTTGCACCTAGAATTACCTTTTCACCTGCACGGCTCTAGCGTCATCCCCAGCCACCGCACCTTTTCAGCAGAGCGGCTCGGGTCGATGGGGTCCCCCCCCCCCGCTAGAGATACCTCTTGTTTACATGTTTCTACTAGCTTTCCCCAGGTACCTGTGACCAGGCGACCGAGTGGGGCCTCCAACGTGCTGTGCTTGTTAGAGCCTTACCTAGAGGGCACCATTAGGCTCCATTTCCTGGCCCTGCCCAGATATACAGTGAGAGATACCTTGCAATAATAAGTCGTTTCTGCGCAAGGGCCTCTGTCCACTTCAAATCAAAACATTTCATTTTCCTCTTTCATCCTTTCTCGCTTTCCACATTGATAAAAGCGATCGAGAACACACGATATTCCGATTCCGAGGCTTTTCAGATATTCCCATGTCCCATTTTTAAGTGTGTCCGTCCACGCACTGAATAAGACGACTGGTTATACTGCAACAAGATTACACACGCACACACACCGCGCCTCCCACCATGCCGCGGGAGAGTCGCCGCCAGAGTTATGAGGGCTCTGACAGGCGCAAACCTGATCGCGAGCGAGACAGAGACCCGGACCGGGAACGGGATACAGACCGAGACCGAGACCGTCGCCGGGACAGAGACGTTGAAGACACCCATCGACGCAGAGAGAGAGACAGCAACTACCGCACCCGATCCGACTACGACCCGATGCCCAACCCGCCGTCCTTTACAAACATGCCCTATGCCGCACCATCCTCACCTCCTCGCCAGTATAGTGGCCCTTACAACGTCAATACCCAAGGAAACCAGAGACGAAGGGCTCCCTCGAATTCTAGCTATGGCAGCTCCAGCTCGTCCTCGGTCCTCGACATTTCCAGACACTACCCGCAAAGCCGTTACGGCGGTTTCCTAGGTACTTTTTTCAAGGCGCCCTCGGAGCGCCGCCGCCGCAATTCGGCTCGACGGGCTGCCCGCTCATCCAAGCGCCGCACCTCATTCTACTTTGGCGGCGCTGGCAATTCGTCGTCGTCGTCGTCTGTCAATTCCGACCTCGCCTACGGATACGGATACATTCCCAAGCTGCACCGCCGCCGCAGCAGCCGCCGCCGCGACTCTGGCGGCAGCAACAGCTTTCGATATGGCGGCGCTGCAGCCGCTGCGAGCGGCAGCGGGTCGCGCTCGGCCAGGACAAGAGACGGCGACGTGCCTGATGCTCCTCCATCACGCAGGCCGGACGGCCACGGCCCTACTACAACGCGCGGCAAGACGGATGAAGAAATTCTCGACATTGGCCGCCAGCTGTCCGACCTGGCGCGCAAACAAAACAAGCACGATTTAAAGGCTGCGGGCTACGTCAAGCCCACGATGCTGGCTGCAGCAGCCGCGGCAGGGCTTGGCAAGTACCGCAAAAGTCGCAACGAGGCTCGTTCTCGCGGAGTTGGCAGCTCGCGCATCCATGGAGAATCGTCGAGTGACGAATCTGATTGGGAGGATGCTTCAGATGATGAGAGCGACGGCGCAGACTCTGTGCTTGCGTATGGATCTGTCGTCTCCTCTGCCGTGCGGCCCACTGCGGCGGCTGGAAGGTCTAGCTACGGTGCTGGACCCTATGCCAGCGGCGCTGTGATGGGTGGCGCTGGAGCGGCTGCGGCTGCGGCTGCGGCTCTGGCAGATCCTCAACGACGCAGCTCTGTTGTCGACCCTCGCCTGTTTGGCCCCGTCAATTCGCTGCGCGGCATGATCAACACACCGTGCGGATTTGGCCAGGATCCGCATCCTGCCCCCCCATCCGTCACGTACCAAACGCCCGCGGACGCCCGTCGAAATGGCGTCGAGTCTTTGGACAACAGACGTCCCATGCGGGAAGTCTACCCTGTTCCTACGTCGGATCCTAGCAGGTTTGATGCCGACGCCATCATTGTACAAGAAGAGCTGCCTCACCGTTCTCATACGTCTACCGTGCCCCTCGAGCAACCTGTTCCGAAGCTTCCTGTTTCTTCCAAAGTATACGAGGCGGAGAAGTTGGAGGACTCTAGCCGTCGCGAGTCACGCCATGGCAAAGACCGTGACAATCTGGGCAAAGACCGTGATAGCTATGCTAAAGACCGTGATAGCTATGCCAAAGACCGTGACAGCCATGGCTTCAATGGCAGTACTGTTGCTGGTTTTGCGGCAGCTGCCATTGGTGCTACTGGTGTCGCTGCTCTGGCTTCTGACCGCAAGGAGGACAAAAAGGAGAAGAAGGCGCTGCGCGAACGTGAACGGGAGCGCGAGCGCGACAAGGAGCGTGAACGAGAGGATCGCGAGCGCGAACGAGCACGTGAAAAGGACCGTAACCGCGACAAAGAACGAGAACAGGAACGTGAGCGCGACAGGGATCGAAGAGATCGTGATCGCGAGCTCAAACGACGAGACAAGGATTCTGACAAGGAGGGTAAAAAGTCGAAACGTGATTCGCATTCCTCCTCAAAGTATGACGACAAAGACCACAAGCGCCACTCTAAACACGCCGACGAAGATACACCTCGAAAGCGTCGCGAAACGGAAGCCGACCACTACGCCGACTCGCCGTCGTCTCGCAAGGACCGCAGCAAGCGTGAAATTGATGAGCCTCGCAGCGAACTCTCTCGCTCGTCCAAGCGAGATAGCAATTCATACTCTAGTCGCGACGATCGCAAGGAGGACAAGGGCAAGTCTGTCGACAGATATGACTTCAGCTATAACCAAGGAACCCCCAGCTCCAAAGTCAACCCGTTCCTGTATCAAGTATCCGACGGTGCCTTCTCTACCACCGTTCTGCCCGCCGTCGAAGCGCCTGCGGATCGGCCACTGACACCTAACATTGTCACGATTGATCGCGAGCCGAATTTCGATGACTACGAGCCGTACCTGCCACTAGAACCTTCCGAGTCGAGACTGAGCCGAAAAGATTCCTTCGAAATCCAGGAGCGGCCCCAAGACTATCAAGTCCACCCCAAGCGCTACGACCATGGCATTCATGTCTACGAAGAGGGTGAGCATGAAGCAAGCAGCATCTATGACCAAGCGAAACACGCTACCATTCCTGTAGCTGCAGCTGCTGTTGCTTCCGCCATTGCTGTGGAAACGGAACGCTCTCGCGAACGTCGTCGAGGCCAGTATGACGAGGAAGGCTCTCGAGACCGCGGATCCTGGCGCAGAGACACTGTCCAGGAAGAAGCCGACAAATACTACAGGGAATCTGTAATTGCTCGCAAGATTGAGGAGGAACAGATACGCAGCCAGACACCCGAGAATGATACTAGCCGGCAGGTCAGAATCGTTACCCCTCCCGAGATGCACGAGCAGCATAAGAACGTCGGCCCTTACGATGCGCCCAACGCCGATGTACGAATCGACAATCAGCTCTTTCCCAAGGAAGCTAATAAGTTTGACAAAAAGAATGGTAAGCGCAAGTCCAACTTCAAGTCGCGCGACCCATCCTGTGAACGAGACCGACCTGTCCTGAACCTCGTCTTTCCTACTCCGATCCCTAGTAGGGAGCCGACACCCAGAGTCGAGAGACAAACAACTCGGGATCAGCGTGAGACACGAACTAGATCTGACCCATCCGCAGAAGTTGCCATTGGACCCAAAGGAGATATCATCAAGATTGAGCCGTCAAACAAATCCGTATCCTGGGGCGAGAATTCTACTAAGAGCTTTGAGGTAGAGAGTGCTGATGGCAGGAGCGATGTAGAGAAAGAAAAGGTTGTTGAACCGGAGGACAAACCGAGAGTCCGATTGACCAGGGCCAGCCCGTGGAGTATGGTGGCTGCCGCCGTTGCCGGTAGCGGCAGTGAGCCCTCAGGTAAACCCGACACAGTTTCCGAGCGCAAGTACGACACAGAGGACTACAGCTCCAAAATTCCTGATATCCAGGAAATCAGCCAAACACAACCCGAACAAGTCTACAATGTCGACACGCGCGACCAACCTCCGGTCCCTGGGCCCAAACCTACCAGTCCCCCGAGGAGTACACTGCCCGGATCATTTGCCGACGATGTCGAATTTGCGGCAACTCTCGCTGCTGGACTCAAGGATACCGGCTTCGATTCCAATATTGTCGTCGATGATCCTACCTATCGACGACGTGACTCGCCGCCCGGCACGAAGGAAGCGAATGGCGACGAATGGAACCACAAATCCATGTCCGACATTGTCATGGACATTACTAATAAGAAGGACTCCAGCCGTTCCGTAGTATCAGAACCTGCCGGCATTACTCGCGACAGACCGGTCAACGACCACAGCAATGGAGGAGACGAGTGGGAAGCGCCCAAGAAGCTGAGTAAGAAAGACAAGAAGAAGCTCGATAAGCTCAAGTACCAGTCACTAGACTCTTTCGAACCCATTAACCCCACAGAGACGATTAATCCTGATCCCGCTGGAACACCGGCCTTTGAAGATGCCGTCGAGGACTTGTCCAAGCTTTCGAAGAAGGAGCAGAAGCGACGTGAAAAGCAAGCCAAAGCTTTATCCCTTCTTGGAGGCGGTGGCCGCGATACCGAAGCCGAGCCGGCGGCCGAACCTGAGATTGTGTCCGAATCTGTCAAGCACTCTCACCCGACTGAAGACACTGTCGACAACTCCTGGGAAGATTCATCGAGCAAGAAAAAAAAGAAGAAGGATCGCAAGAGTCAAGAGATGGCTCCCGAGGAAAGCATCATAGTTCCTACCGATGCCTTTGACGATTTGCAATCCCTACGAAAGCTGGACAAGGACGATACTGTATCCACTGCTATCGAGGAATGGGATACCCCTTCCAAGTCGAAGCGAAAGTCCAAGTCGGACAAGGACGATACTGTATCTACTGCTATCGAGGAATGGGACACCCCCTCCAAGTCGAAGCGAAAGTCCAAGTCGGATCGCGATGAAAGCACACGCTCTGTTGCCGAGTCAGAGTTGTCCACTTCAAGCAAGAAGAGCAGCAAGTCCAAGAGACGAAGCGGTACTGAAGGCGACTTTGACGGCTACGGTAGCGATCGGAGTAAGAAGAGCAGCAGATCCAAGCATCGCGAGGGTGAGGATGGATACGGCAGCGATGTGAGCAAGAAGAGTAGCAAGTCGAAGCGTCGTAGCGGCGCAGAAGGCGACTTTGACGGATATGGCAGCGACCGCAGTAAGAAGAGCAGCAGATCCAAGCATCGCGAGGGTGAGGATGGATATGGTAGCGATCGCAGCAAAAAGAGCAGCAGATCCAAGCATCGCGAGGGTGATGATGGATACGGCAGCGATATGAGCAGGAAGAGCAGCAAGTCGAAACGTCGCAGCGGCGCAGAAGGAGACTTTGACTACGGCAGTGATATCCCAAGCCGGAGACGCAGTCTCTTTGATGACCGCGACGTCTCGTCTGTGGTGTCTGAGGCTCGTGGCGACGGCCGTCGCCGCGAACGTGAAAAGGACAGAGATCGCGATCGGGACAGAGACCGAGACGAACGCAGCAGCAGCAAGCGCTCGTCGCGCAATTACGATGACGATGACGACGCCCGCTCCGTCGTCTCTGTCGCTTCTGCCCCCGGCGGCATCCGCAAGAGCAAAGACAGCAAACGCTCCAGCGGCTTGTTTGCCAGTATTTTCAAAAGAGATGACGACAAGAAGGAGAAGGAGTCTTTTTTAGATAATGCCGGCACCCTTGGCGCGGGTGTCGGCTTGGCGGGCGCTGCAGCTATTGTCGCTGCCAGCGTCGCTCGCTCCAATGCCACCGACCGCTCCGGCGAGGCCCATAAAGACGATGATTCTCATCAGACCTCGCGAGTCGAATCTTACGATTACGATACCTTTGATCCTGAAATTGCTCCTCGCGCAATCAAGCCTGCCATTGATCCCCAGTATGGTGATCTTCTACCTCTCCCACCGAGCGAACCCGGTAGCCCGCGATCAGAGCCTGGTGACTTGCCGCCTCTCCCAGACAGCCGCCCAGACACCCCTCCCGAGGAGCACGGCATGAGACGCGACCAGCTCACACACCGACGCCGACGCAGCACTCAAGAGACGCCTGTCAAGTCGCCCAGCAACACGGCCATCCCCCTTTCGCTTCGTCTGGGACAGCGACCTCCTTCTAGTCCCAGTGGCACCTTCAAATCTCCTCCCACCAGCTCATCTGCGCAAACAAGCACCGCGCCAGACTCGACAGCTAAGCGAGCCTCTCGTGGAACATCCTGGGACAGCAGCAGAGAGTTTAAACCCCTGTACCTCCTCGAGCACTCCCGTCATGGTTCAGCCGAGACCATTGCGAAGCAAGAGGATCTTCCAGCTCTTCCACCTTCTATCTCTGCCTCGGAAATCTCCTTCACCGAGGACAACTCTCCCGCTGATTTTGCTTCTTCTGGCCTTCACATTGATACCCAAGACTTGCCACATTCCTTCGAACAGCACGGTGGCTCACAGGAAACCACCCCCAAGGCCGAGATCAAGCCCCAGTTCCCGTCTCATGAGGAACAAGGGCCCGTCATGGATCCTAATGCTGTCGCCTCCATGTCTAAAGACCGAAGCTCTTACCTCCTCGAATCAACACCCTCGTCGACCAAGACGACTGCCACTCTGGACAGTGAATTGTCACAGAGCGACCCTGGCTCCACCCCCAGCAAGCACCGTAGATCAGCCGACATCATGCCCGAGATTACGGAGGACCTGACGTCTGCTGATGAACGATTCGAGGATGCTCTAGACATGCCATCGGCTGGCTCGCGCCGTTGGTCGCATGATTCAGTAGCCATGCAGGACGCTTCGGAGCATCATGAGTTGGCACCTGACCCTGAGCTACTGACGAAGAAGGCTCCTGCTCCAGCAGAAGAGTCTGTTGCGGAGCCTGATGAGTGGGCTGGACTCAGCGCCAAGCAGAAAAAGAAACTGAAAAAGGCCAAGAAGGCTCAGTCCTTGAACCTGAGCGAGCCCACCGCTGAGCCTGCTGCTGAGCCTGCTGCTGAGCCCGCTTCTGAACCCGTCTCCGACTCAACTCCCGAGCCCGCTTCCGAAATAACTTCTGAATCCGCTCCCGACTCGACTTCCGCACCCCTCTCCGAGCCTGTTCCTGTTGTTGATGAGCCTGTCTCTTCCATGTCCGGCCCTGTTGAAGACACCGAAAGTGCATCCCCTCAAGGCGAAGCTTTTGAAGGGCCCAAAAAATCCAAGAAGGGCAAGAAGAATAAGAAGAAGTCTCAATCACTGGAAAATGATGCCCTTGAGGCTGCGTCTATTGTTGCAGGTGCTGCTACCCTTGGTGCTACTGGACTGGCAACTCAGCCAGCTGATAACACGGAATCTGCCGCGGATCCCCAGCCCGACACCAAGCTTGTACCTTCATCGGAAGCTACCGACAATCATTCTGTCGCAGAGAAATATGACACTAAACCCTCGTCTTCAACTGAGGCCATTGACAACAATTCATGCGTCGCAGATCCCATGCCCGATACCGAATTTTCATCCTCAGCCGACACCTCCAAAAATCTTCATACACAGACTCAACATGGTCTTACTGAGGGAAAGGGCCTTCCCACCGAGACTGAGCCTTCTGCGAAAGAGGCAGAACCCCAGGAGCTACTCACAAAGACGAGTGACGAGAGCACAAAAAGCCAGCAGCTCGACATTCAGCCTGAGGTCGACTCAAAATCTCTGCAAGAATTGAACACCAAAGAGCTTCTTGAGCAAGAGACGTCTCTCCCTCTGAAAGAATTAGCAGCTCAAGCCACTCCAGTTGAGGCTGAAATTGCCCCCGAACCGCAGCCAGATAAGACTGAGGACATTACTGCAGATGCTACAGATGAGTGGTCGACCACTTCCAAAGTTTCCAAAAAAGATAAGAAAAAGAAGAAAAAGAAGTCTCTCGTACTTGACGATGTATCTCCTGAGCCCGAGCCAGCAGCAGAAGCTGTTCAAGAAACTCCTATCGCGACAGAATTTCAAGACAACGCCCTTTCTGCTAAGGAGCAAACAACTGACATCACTCCAACCAAAGCTACCGCCTCCTCTGAACCGCAGCTAGAGAAGGACGAAGGCACTTCTGTAGATGCTGGTGACTGGTGGACTTCTTCTGCTTCTAAGAGCGATAAGAAGAAGAAGAAGAAGAACAAGAAACAGTCCGTTATGCTTGACGATGTTCCTGCTGAGCCCGAACCAGCGCCAGAGGCCAAAATCGAGACCCCGATGGTAGGAGAAGATGAAGGCAAGGCTCTTGCCACCGATTTCACTGCTACTACGACGAACGTTGAGCAAAACCAGCCTGAGCATAGCCTTGCTGACCTCGCAGCCGACCCACCCACCGAGGCTGCAGATACCAAGACCGTCGATGCAGATGCGGCCTGGCCAGTTTCAACTACTTCTAAGAAAGACAAAAAAAAGAAGAAGAAGAGCTCGCTTTCTATCATCGACAATGCTATATCTGCCGAGGAGCCAGCCTCCACTACTGACGACCTATCCTCAGTGGTCAAAGATACTGGAAAGATTGAGTCTGTTTCCGATAAAGAACCTGAGCAACCCGCCGTGCTCGATGTGTACAATGACAAAGAAACCTCTATCGACCCTGAAGATGAGTTTGCTGCTGTTCCCCAAGACAAGAAGAAACAGAAGAAGGGCAAACGCAAATCTGTGCATTTCGAACCCGAGCCTATCTTTTCACCCGAGCCTAGCTTTTCACCCGAAGAAGAGGTACCTGCACTTGAGGACCAACCCAAGACTAGTGATGCTCAAGATGATGCTGCGCTCCCAACTCTTTCGACACAGGACACAATCGTGTCAGCGCAAGATACCGTCTTTGATGAAACGCAACAGGATCTTACCAGCGCCAACACTACGCAAACAGACAGCCAACCTCCTACGGATCTGCAGAACGACACCCTTGACCCCGACAAGAAAGACGAGAAGGATACGAGTCAGGATGTATGGAGTTTGGTCAATGACTCCGCTTCAGACAAGAAGGAGACTGTCTCTTCTAAGCAAATCAAACTCGACGATGTAACTTTGAATACCGCTACTGCCGAATCTGACAAGAACTTGGACTCTATCGATGTGAACCCCGCTACAGTTACCGCTGAGGAGAGGGAGAAGCCAGCTCTTGCTGATGTCACGTCCGCCGTCGCTACCGACAAGACAGAGGCGGAATCAGAGGACGAATGGAGCAGACTCATCTCGGGAAACAAGGCGAAGGAGCCCGAAGGCGACACTGTTCTCGCTTCTGGTCTGACAGATGAGCCTGAAAGCATAATTGACGTCTCTGCCACGGCCAATGAAGCTTCAGCATTCGAACCGAAGAAAGAAACCCCTTCTCCTACGGAACCGCCTCTGGAGGAATGGCCGGTGGCGACTGGAAAGAAAGGCAAGAAGGGCAAGAAGAACAATAAATCGATGTCCTCCATCTCCTGGGGCGAACCTGAGGCTCAGCTAGACACCACTGCCGCTACCGAGTCTGCCTCTGTGGTTATTCCCGAGCCGGAGACTCTGTCCAAGTCCATTGATGCCGAGGGAAGCATGTCGCGTGATTCGATTGCCGCAGAGGCGAACGAGCCTATTACCGAGGAGCCAGCCGCCGAAGCTCCTGCCGAACCCGCTGCTGCCGATGCCGATATCCTCATCCCAGCCAAGATGTCCAAGAAGGACAAGAAGAAGAAAAAGCTGGCAGCTCTGCAGGAGGCCTTTGTTGATACTCCTAAGGATGCTACTGAAGTCGAAACCGCGGTACCGGTTGATGAGATGCCTGTTGAGCCTTTGGATGGAGGCGCTGCTGAAACTGCCAAAGAAGAAAATGTAGAGCAGGCCGATTCAGTTGCTCCAACCCTTGAACCAGCTCCTGAGCCGGAGCCAGTCCCCGCGCAGCAGGAAAAGATCAATCAGGAGGACGGATCTGACGAAATGTTCTCAAAGCTTTCCAAAAAAGACAAGAAAAAGAAGAAGAAGAAGCAAGCTTCCATGGACGAGACGAAAGTTGAGCCTGCTGGTCTTGCCCAGCCTGATGAGGCCGTACAGACAACCGAACCTGTCCTGTTAACTGAGTCTGTCCTGCCAACAACTGAGCCTGTCCTGTCCACCGAGCTTGTTGAGTCAGCCGAGTCTGTCCAACCATCCTCTGTCGAGTCCACTGAATCCATCCGGGCAATCGAACCTCAGGCAATCGAGCCTGTTACCTTGACTGATCCTGAGACCCATCAAGCTGTTTCTGGAGCTCAGGTTGAAGCTGCTCTGGAAACCTCTGCTGAGCAAAGTTCTCGTGAGTCGGAGCAAACAAATACGGACAAGGAACCGGATGGCTTCTCTGCCAAACTTTCGAAAAAGGACAAGAAGAAGAAAAAGAAGAAGCAATCTGCTTCCGCAGAGAACGAAGCGGCAACTTCCGAGCCACTGAGTCCTGCTCTTGGGCTTGAGCCACAAGCTGAGATTCTTGAACCTACCGCGTCATTGGACTCTCAAAGCAGTGACGCAATTAATCCTCAACAAGAAAATGTGGACGACGATTTCGGTGTATTTGCTACCAAAGCTGTTAAGGGAGACACGCAAAGCAAGAGAGACGAATCTGTCCAGACTCATGCTCCTCAAGACAACGTATCACCTGTTGAACACGACCCGCTTGTTAAAGATGATCAGCCTGCTGGGGAGTCCGCGCCGGAAACGGCGGCGCTTGTGACTTCAGTCGAAACGAATCCCACACAGGCTGAAGTCGAGCCTACGGTCAAGATCTCCGAGCCCGAGACTATCTCGCAAGCTGCTACCACTGTCGAGCCCGAAACCGAGTGGGGTGACTTGAATACGAAACTTTCCAAAAAAGACAAGAAGAAAGCAAAGAAAGCTGCGAAAGAGGCTATCTCACGTACACCCGAGGAGACTCTGGTCGAAGAACCCGCGACTGAGAAGACTGTCGAGCAACCTTTCGAGGCTGTCATTGCAACTGACTCGGTCGAGAAACCTATAGAGTCGACTGAACCCTCTCCCCAAGCGACGACGCCCGAGGTTGAGTCGGAGAAGGAATTGAGCGGCTTGGCAAGGAAATCTTCGAAAAAGGACAAGAAAAAGAAGAAGAAATCTCTCAGTCAAGCTCTCTCAACCTTTACGGTTGAAGCTGCTGCGCAGGGTGCAGATGAGGCCCCTGCCGAACCAGTTGCAGAAGCTGATGTGTCTAAGCCTGATGAGGTGAATTCTGAACCTGTCGCTGAACCTGTCGCTGAACCTGTCATTGAGCCTGTCATTGAGCCTGTTTCTGAGCCTGTTTCTGAGCCTGTTTCTGAGTCTGTTGCTGAGCCGGTTGCTGAGCCTGTCGTTGCGCCTGACGCTGAACCTCCTGCTGTAACTATCGCCAAGCTAGCTTCTGATGCACCACCCGGAGAAACTGAGACCGAGGACGTATTGAGCGGTTTGAACAACGATCTTCCCGAGGACAAGAACAAAGAAGGTCGTGAGCAGGAGGCGACGAGCGAGACAATAGAGCTGAATCCCGAAGTTCCCACAATTGAGTCCTCGAAGGCTGAGACTCAGGAAACAGTTCCGGATGCCGACGAGAAACCGGGCGTCAAGGAAGCCGAGCCGGACAATTCGTGGATGGCGGGCCTGTCTAAGAAGGAACAGAAGAAGTTGAAAAAGAAGGGCTTGACCGCTGCTGCCCTTGGAGCTGCTGCAGCTGCCACTGGAGCCAGCATGTTGGTTGCAGAAACTCCAGAAACTGCGAGAGACCCAGAGCCTCAGCCGCCGCAGGACGTCAAGGACGAGTTCAATCCTTCTTCGGCTTCTGGCACGAGTGAAACCGAAGCACGTCAGTTCACGGCAAACAAGATGTCCAAAGCGGAGAAGAAGAGGGCCAAGAAACTCGGTCTTAAGATGTACGATATCGGTGAATCTGAGCCAACAACAGAGGAGGTTGGAGCTCCGGGGTCAACTGCTGAGAGATTAGCTCGCGAGCTTCCTCCCTCCGAGCAGCCCAAATCCTCATGGGCTGAGGAGATGGCCGATAACGACTGGTCACCAGCTGCCGAAGTGAAAGAGAGAGATCCCAAAAGTGATACTGTTGTACCTGCTGAAGAGCCAGCTGCAGCAGAATCAGCTTTCTCGACTTCTGCACCCACGGAAACTGAGAGCCCCACAACAGAGGATGATAAATTGGCCTTGCCGATCAAGAAGGGTAAGAAGGGCAAGAAAGCCAAGCGACAAAGCACTCTGGACGTGGACCTCGAGAATGTTCCCACAGATCATCCCGCTGAAGTTCCAGCCAACATCGAGCCTGAAACTGCCCAAGAAGATCCTGTCTCCGAGCAGACTCGAGAATTTGTGGTCGAATGGCCTGCTCCTGAGGCTGAGGCTGCCGCTGCCCAAGGTGACGCCGAGAGCACTCGGAACATGACCCCAATGGAGCCGAGCAAGTCCGACCAGCCTGTCTCATTGACCACGCCGGAAACCGTGGAGGAGGCCCTTGGCCCTGAATGTGGCCCCTCCTTCGCCGAGGAAACCATCACCGCGCCAGTTGCTGAATCTCCCGCCGAGGTTGCTGATGATGATTGGGCTGCGCCTACGAGGAAGAAGAGCAAAAAGGGCAAGAAAGGCAAATCCGCCCCTCTTTCTGACTTTGAAGATACGGCAAGCAAGGGTGCCGAGTCTGTGCCAGACAGTGCCCAGGTCTCAACTCAACCCGAGCCCGTACCCGTAGTAGAGGACGAGTGGGGTACAACTGCCAAAAAGGGCAAGGGAAAGAAGGGCAAGAAGATGTCTTTACTAGCTTGGGAAGATTCGATTGTTGAACCATCAAGCTCAACGGTACCAGTGGAGGCTGAGAATGCTCATACGCCGGTGGCCATTACCGACAACGAGTCTGCCTTTGTTGAAAAACCTGCGGCTATACCTGACGCAGCAGTACAAGATAAAGATGATTGGGCCGCGCCTGTCAAGAAAAAGTCCAAGAAAGACAAAAAGCGCCAATCAACTCAGGAAAGCTACACAGAGGCCGAGGCTCCTACGAAATCTGATGCTACGCGGGACAATGACGCGGCAAAAGATTCTAAACGAGATGATGCGACTACGATTGGCGACGAGAGGCAAGAGAGGCGATTTGAAGAAGCGGTTAGTGTTGGTGAAGTCGAAAGAGACGATTTACCCAAAGTTGAAATGACAAGGTCTGTTGACGATAAGTTCAGCAGCTCTGACAGTAAGATGACGACGAAAGAAGGCCTGGGGGCAGCTGGTGGTGGTAAGAAAACAGCTGGTCGCGACTCCCTCGAGGCAGTGGGTGCAGCCGCAGCGCTCACCGGTGGTGTAGCGGCTCTGGCGCAAATGTATGGAGGAGGGAAGAAGAAGAAGGGCAAGAAATCCAAGATCGTGGACAAGAGACAACCGCAGGGTGATGACCTGTTTGACGACCCCGCGGTATGGGAGGGACCAGACAAGAAGAACGTTGTGGAAGAGTCGGGAGACGAGACGTTGGATGATGGAGTTGATGAGTTCTGGGGCCCAAGCCGACCAGACCCCGGCCCCAGCGTCGCACCGCATACCCCCGTTAGCACCAGTTTTACCGAGTCTGGCGATGAATGGAAAGAGACTGCCAGACAAGGGGTGTCAGTGGATGATGAGTTTGTTGAGAGTCCTATACTTGGGCGTGGAGATTCTGTACTACCACGATCCACGCCCGCTGGTCTCCTTCGACGTGATACCAAGCCAGAAGAGCCAGCAGGCGGACCACTTGATCAAGCACCTCGCGGTACCCCGTCACGACAATTATCCACGGAGCTGAGTGAGGTACGATCCTCACCTACGAGGGCACTTCCTGCTGTCCAGGAGCTTCCCGAGGCGGAGAAGTTGGCCGCCACTGGTGATCTCTGGCCGATGGAACAAGCCAACCGTGATAGCGGATTCATTCCAGAATCTCCCCCACGACGCAGAAGCCCCGGCTTTGTAGACGAAAAGCTTCGAGACAGTGGCGTGGACAGTGGAGATTGGCGAGAGCCGCTACACATGCAGACCCCAGAGGCACATAGCCGAGCCATGGACAAACGGCTAGGACCTTCGCCCCTGAACACGCCTGTGCTACAAGAGCCGCCTCGAGACAAGACTACGACGCCGGTTGCCGACCCTGACAAGAAGTTGCGCAGATCGAACAAAGACTACGGTGGGCTCGCGGCGGTGGCAGCTGGATCAGCTGTACTGACTGCGGAAGCTGCGTATCACGGCAAGGGTCACGATAATGATAGACGTGCCGTCTCAGATTCGCATGCAGCAATCAGATCTGGACGGGCCGAATCTACGGATGGCGTGGCGCGGCGATCTGTATCCAACACGAGTCTGTCCCGCCAACGGACACCAGAGCCACTAAAATTGCGGCCTGAGAGTCCAGGCAGCATACTGGGCCAGCGATCCACAGCCACGCCTACTCCTCCACCTCTGCGGCGGGTCGATAAGCGCATGAGCGGAGACCTCAGAGCTCTTCGTCAACAAAACAACTCCACGCCGCCCGTTGCCAACGAGGCTCGTGTCCGTACAAAGGACATGGCCGACGTATACGTGAGTGCCGCCTGATGCGCGCAGTTGCTTTCTGTCTTGTGTTTTTTTTACAGTGTAGCTTTGATATTTTCTTGATTATTGCCTTGTTTGTGTTTCCATCCATCTCATCTATCCTTTGTGTTGAGCTCATTCCCAGCCACCCGTATTCCATTACCAACCATGCGACAGCTGCAAGCGCAACCAATACTAACAACTTGACCACAGGATGGATTTGGCGAAGGCCGCCTCGGGTCGCCTCGCTCACCTACGCGACCGCATAGCATGCGCCGCCGCCAGAGCATGCAAGTTCTCGAGCTAGAGTCCAGGGTGGACCAGCTACTTGCAGAGAACCGTCTGCTGACGGAAGCTCGCAACCAAGCTGAACAAAACGCCAACCGAAGCGCCACATCCGTCCTCTCTGAGCGCGACGCCGAAATCGATGCGCTCAAGCAGTCCCTGCAATATCTGCAAAACGAAGTCAATCGCCTGACCGAAGTCAACGAAGGCCTGACCAGCGCCAATGCCGAGCTCGCAAACAAGGACAACACCCGTTATGCCGGCTTGGCAGTTCATGGCGATGGCACCCGCAGCCTTGAGGGTCCGGACGGCACCCCTATCAAGACTCTCGAAGAGAAGGATGCCGAGATTGCTAGCCTTCGCGAGCAGCTTGAAGCTGCCAAGGAACAGGTCCGCGAGATGCAGCGCCAAATCCTCGCCTCAAAGGCTGCCGATGCTCAGTTTCTCAATATCAGAGACGAAGACTACTTTGACAACCGCTGTCAGCAGCTCTGCTCCCACGTGCAGCAATGGGTCCTGCGCTTCTCCAAATTCTCAGACATGCGTGCCTGCCGCTTGACGAGTGAGATCAATGATGAAAAGACCATTGACCGCCTCGATAATGCCGTCCTAGACGGCTCCGATGTCGACATTTATCTCAACGACCGAGTCAAGCGACGAGACATCTTCATGTCCATGACTATGAGTATGATCTGGGAGTTTGTCTTTACTCGCTACCTATTTGGTATGGACCGGGAGCAGCGTCAGAAGCTCAAGTCCCTCGAGAAGCTTTTGACGGAAGTCGGCCCTCAAAACGCTGTCCGCCAGTGGCGTGCGGTCACTTTAACACTGCTCGCGAAGCGCGCCAGTTTCCAGGAGCAGCGCGAACTTGACACTGAGGCCGTCGTTCAGGCCATCTTTCAGACGCTTTGCAAGATTCTCCCACCGCCAAGTAATTTGGAGAATCAGATCCAGTCGCAGTTGCGCCGCGTCATGCGCGAGGCTGTCGACCTCTCGATCGCAATGCGGACGCAGCAGGCCGAATACATGATGCTGCCGCCTTTGCAGCCTGAATACGACGCAGACGGCGAGCTCGCGGCGACGGTACAGTTCAACGCGTCCATGATGAATGAGCGGAACCCCCAAAATAAGCAGACCAACGAGGAGATTGAGGCCGACAATTCGATTGTTCGCATCGTCCTGTTTCCTTTGGTGGTGAAGAAGGGTGATGACGCTGGTGTCGGCGACGACGAGATTGTCGTCTGCCCTGCACAAGTTCTCGTGGCGCGTGAGCACGGCAGGCGCCATGTGACGCCTTCAAGCGACGCTGGCGGGGCCTCGCTCCTTGGTGCCCCCAGCCGTCTCAGCGTGGTGACGGATGCCATGCTCAGCCAGGCAGATTCTCATTATGTCGAGGGTCGCAATTGAATTTCTCCCACCACCTAAGACGGAGACCTGCCTGTGCCGCCTCTCTGCAGCCTGCTCCAAGATTGTCTCTTCTACTGTCCTGTTTCTTTACATATTCTGGGTATTTTTTATTACATACGGTATATTGGTGTTGTGCATACAAAAAATGGTGATGCATGGTTTGTTTTCTTTGGCTCAGAGGGCTTCTACGCCACAGCAAAATTGTTTCGGATACAAGGGAGAAAATATGCCGGTGCGTGGGTTGGTTATATACGACATGGGAAAGAGATGAGTATATGTTCTGGTTATCTGGTTGGCATGTCCACATTTGTTTTAATGTTTTGATTGGATACAAAGCGACGCCTTTTTCTTTTCTGTTTCTGTCTCTGTTTCTGGGTTATGACCTTTTTTTTTCTTTTCGGTTACTTATTACTTGCAATCTCTCTCTGGAGAGCTCCTTTGCTTTTCACTTTTCCTGCCTCAATCTCGCAGCAGAGGAAGCTTTGGACGGAAAGATTTTCCCCTGTGGCTTGAGCGTCGACGGAGAAGGTTACTTTGGAGATGACATTTTGTGTATCATGATTCTTATCCCATTTACGAACGCCATCTATGAGCTTTTGATTTAATCTTGTTCTCGAGATAGTAAATATACTTTGCTTTCTACATCTATATACAATGAGTATCCATTTGATAAATCATGTGTGACAGTGTACGCGTGGCACGGGTATCATATAAGGAATGGCCTCCCTCCATTCGGTGTGAATTCAGTCAAAACGATTCGAAAGACTGGGCTGGCGCTCGCGTTTGCTATCCTCTTCTAGCGTGTTGCGGTCATCCAACGCGCCTGTTGTCTCTGCCGAGCGGCTTCTTTGTACCTCCGTCACCGACGCTCGGGCGGCGTCGGCGTGGGGAGTAGCGTTGCGAATCAAATGTCGCCACCCTTCCAGCTGCTTCTGCATCTTGAGCGCGACATCCGGGCCCACCTGATCGTGAACAAGCTTGGTGGCCCACTGCAGGTGCGTTTTGCGACCCGAGTGTCCCGCGTCGAGGTCCAGGGTGACGGCATCGACAGTGTTGCGTACAACAGTCGGAGACACCTTGCCGGTGAGGGCCATCTGATAGGCCACTGCTCGTCGGACGCGCCGTATCCTTTGGCTTCTGCTTAGAGAGGCACGAGAGGAGTACATGTCGCTGAGGAAATCAATCAGCTCCATCTTGGACTCGACTGTGCCGCCCTCGGCCTTGATTGCGCGCCAGGCATACGATTCCGCCTTCGGATACGTCATGAATTTCTCAAACTGCTCCTCGCTGCTCCCGGATAGGCCTGCACAGAGTAAATGGCTGCCGTGCTTGGTGTCGTTGGCAGCGATGCCGAGTGCTATGGCGATGTCCAGCTTCCCGCAGGTCTCGGCGACGGTGCGAAGCACTTCAGCGCAAGGGTCCTCTGCGTGAGAAAGGATGAGCCCCTCGATGAGGTGCCATGTTTCACCAATATCTGTCAGAAAGTCGCATAGTGAGGCTATTGCGGCTTCAGGATGTTCAGTTGCCAACAATGTCTTGACAGTGGTTGTCCATCTTTGTGATAGGCCGTCGTGGTAGTTCCAACCGGCAATCTGCTTGTGAGCATCTTTCGAGAGAGATCCATTGCTGTAGAGGCGAGCGACTGCTAGTTGCCAGATTCGGTAACCGTTGTGATCCATGCGCCGCCCTGAGCTCTGATTATATATTTGGGTGAATGGCCTAGCAGTCAGGCATGAATCGTACGCCTGGATGAGAAGCCAAGCGAACGACCTCTTCATTCTGGTGTCTGCATCGCATCGTGCGTTCTGGATATAGTGGCTCATTTTGGTAAATACTGAAAGTCGCTGACCCTCGCTGAGCTGGGCAAGAGCGGTTCCGATTTTGGCACAGCACCATCGCCAGGCCGGGTTGCGATGATCTCGTGTCGCTTGCGATTGGACAAAGGTCGCGATGTATATAAAGAGCGTGTTGTTGGGTAGGCTTGCTTTGGCTGACTCGGGCATGGCGAGCATTAACTTGTTGAAGCAGCTCACGTCGTGGAATCGGTCGTTGATGGCGGCGACGAACTTGAACATGGCTGTCCACATCTCGTCCAGTACAGCATCTGGTCTGCTTATCTGTGTAGCTTCAAGGGCTTCGGCAATGGATGACCGAATCGTTGAAAATATCTTGCCGCTGATTCCCATGTCTGATATGGCCTTGCGGGAGGCCGAATCGAAAGGATCCAATGCCACTAGCATGTCCTCGGTGGAAATGTATCCTAGTAAGATGCCCTCTTGTATTGAGACGCAATAGGCCTGGCAGATATTCTGAACAGTGTTTGCGTCGGTTGAAGCAAGTGAGGAGATGTTGAGCCGCAGGTCCTGGATCGTCTTTGAGAAGCTTGGGTAGTCATCAATGTCTTTCGGAGGAAGGATGAATGGCTTGTCGGCGTCTGACATTTCCAACCACTTGAGGAATTTACCCCATAGGCTCGGTATTGATACCTGACGTGATCGAATTCGGCGTTCTTCGGGTGCCGTAGGTGCATGCCACTGCCATGTCGCATTGGACAGAACCTCGATGTGCCAAGAGGGCACCGCATGTGGATGAGGGTACATGGCGCCAGTCAATGTTCGCTTCCCGAGTCGACGTTTGCTCTCTAGTGGCCCACGATGCGACATTATCCGGCGACTTTGAGGCACAGTGCGTTGTGGATGTCGTTCAATCGCGCGGCGAAGCACATCGTCAGTTGTCAAGATACGGCGGCTGCCAGTCGCCAGACACAGGGCGTGCCCGCATGGCGCATGGTATTGTGCGACCATTTGAACGGGTTATGTCGAATTTCGACCCATTGCCATCGTTGGCGGACTCTGATGGCCAAAGTGGTGGCAATGAGATGGTTGCTTGATGCGATTGTCGGCAGAGTTGCAGGACAATATGGTGGGTGGGCTCGAGCTATGAAGATGACTGTGGGTGGGGTGCTGGCGACTGCTGGCGGATAGTTTTTCCGGCCATTGCTGAGCAGCCCTGTTGGGGCAAACAAGATACATCACAGCAAAGTTCCAAGCCCAATTGAGTTGGAAAAGGGAAAATAAATTATTAATCAAAGATAATGCTAATACTCCACCGTCCCTGAGGCACTTTGGTTCCGCCCTTGTTCTGCGTGATTATCTGGAATAGGTGGACATGAAGCTATGATCTTTCAACTGCGGATCTCGTTCAGAGGGGCTGCTATTTCCAGCATCACTTCTGAGCTTTCAGCGCTAACTAATCTAACCGCACCAACAGTATCAATTATCTCTACAGCGGTAGTGTTTATAATACTATATCAAGCGTATTGATAGCGTTTTTCAAAGTCAATGTGAAAGTATAGATAGTTTGTTATTTTTTTTTGTAACGGTCCATGTAGCTCTGCTGGTAGATTTATTTATGAAGTGGTGGAGCCAATATCTTAACTAGCCTGTGCCTTCAACTGTCATCCTTATTCACTCACTACATAGAACCGTGCATCTCAGATGAAGCATGCGCTCCCACCCTGAGATCATGGCGCATACGAGGGAGGCCCCCATGACTTATCATCAAAATGTATAAGCCTGCTCCGCCTCGGCCGAAGAAGACAAACATAACTCGCACACGAACGGGCTGCTTGGAATGCAGAGCACGGCGGGTAAGGGTAGGTTTACACCTTCAAATTAGTTACATCCGTCTAACATGTACTACCAGTGTGATGAAAAAAAGCCCATGTGTGGACGCTGTGAGCGTCTAGGGGGTGATTGCAAACATGACACTGCATTCAAGTTCTATCAGGTCTACAAGCATGAGGCTGCTGAGAAACGTACTGTCAATCATCCCACAGCACGTCAAGTCACAGAAAGCAAGACGCATCTACTGGCATCGTCCACCACAAATGAACAGCTTCCTTTGGTAGGACAAGCAGGCCAAAATGAAACATGGCCTCGGGCTCCTGGGTTACCGCAAAGCGTCATACTACGGGCCAAACCTGCAGAGGCCGTGATGTTTTACTCGACGGAGTGGGATTGGCGATGTCTTGCTTCACTTGCTTCACTTGTTCGCAAAGGCGACATGCTCTCGATCAGATCGTCGCCCCTCTTCGTGGACATCATGGCGGCAGTATCCGCGAGCCATCTCAGCCGAACATCACCGCAACGAAGGCTGCTGATGGGTCCCGGCATGCGCGAACAGAATTTCAGACCTGATCCGGGCCATGAATCCGTAAGTCAAGAAATCTACGGCTCAGTCATGAAGAAGATGGCACGATGGAGTGTGCAAGACTTTGGCGCCCATCCCATTCTGGGCTTGGCTGTCATTACCCTTTTTTGCCTCATAGAATCGTCAATGGGGTCCTTTCAAGCCTTTGGGCTGCACTATGACGGCGCCATCAGTCTCATCAAAGACCTCGCCGCAAGAGGTATTGCTCAGAGGGGCCAGGCGTGCACTCTGCTGGCAACTCTGGTGGAAATCCGGATGCAGATGTGGTGGCGCAGGGTGTACTTTGGTACTCGCGAATTTCACAGAAACCGGCCGAAAGTGTCGCTGGATCCTGTGTTTAGCCATCTTTCAGCATTTGAATCACGGCGTGCATCGATTCTTTCGATACTGTGCGAGTCGCATCGCATCAACAATGCGGCCATCATTGCGCATTGGGACTTGTACTGCCACGCTGACTCGGGCAGCCTTCTTGGAGACGACACCACGGGAAATCTGCAGGAGATGATCGAGCCATTTGTGCAGAAAATCAGATATGAGAAAGACCGACTCGATGCATGGGACGGACTGTTTTCCCTTTCTGGCCGAGTAGAGGATGCAGACATGTTGCATGCCACGGCAGCAACGCTCAAAGTGCGCCCGCTGCACATGCCATCCCACACCGAGGCCATGGACTATGCTTATTACATTGCATCGCGAGTGCTGCAGTGTCCCGGGCCTCTGTATAGCCTATACACACAACGCTCAGAGGAGATGCGCAAAAGGTACACAGAGGTCGAGTCTTGGATACACCTCCTCCTGCGTGTCGTGGCCGGCATGGACTGGCAAGACTGTGTACGGTACAACATGTATACAATCGGAATCACAAGCTTGCTTCTCGCATGTCTGCTTCGCTCCCATGATCCACGCATTGGGTTGTGGTGCGAGAATTGGCTGCAGGGCTGTCTAGATGGCAGCAGTTTTGAGGAGGGAAACTTTCCCTTGTTTCAAACTTCGAGAATTATACGCCTAATAATTGGCCAACGCAGCCAGGAACGCGATATCTTCGGTCTTTTCCAGACGGTCGAAGATGGCGGAGGTTCAGGAAAGTTTGGTTCATATCAAAGTCAGGCCTTGTCGTCCTTGCTGGTATATAGCAGGTGTAGGACGACAGGGCAGCTGCACTCGCATTATGTTTCTATCTGAATATTGGACTAGCTAATCTACCAGCCACTGGCTCTGCACCACACGTCGACAATCTGCGTTTCACGACCAGACAGGTCCGAGTCTACTACCAAATACCACCCGTAAAGAGCACCTGTGATACAGGCGTGATTGGGATAGATTCGAATGCTTTGACCAACGGTGAGGGGAAGGGGATCAATTTCGTACCCGTCAGTGTGGCTATCCCACTCAAGAATGGAATGCTCTTGACTGACTCGGCTGACAATGATTTGCCGGCCGGCCACGACCTCTGACGCGAAGGTTGAGCAGTCGACGACACCCCATCCTCTGTACGCAGCGCATGGCTCCCGTCCGAGAGCAAGGACGCCCGCAGAAATCAATGCTTCTGACTGTTCCCTCTCACCGTCGTTGTACACGCTGCACACCTCAGACACGACGGAGATGGCAATCTCGTCCTCACATCCTCCGAGCTTGGCCCTGGAATTAGTCGCCAGCTGCTGTACGTCCAGTATGGAATACACGCCGGCGTGCAACTCGAGGCTGGTCTGGACACCATATGGTCTGCTGTCCGACACAGCTTGCATCGCAGCGTGGAGTGATTGGGCAGCCGGTGACAGTTTGCCGCTCTCCGTGACGAGGTTTTCAATAGACGACACCTGAGGAGAAGCACCAACGCTAATGGTCAGGGTCTTGCTTCTAGGAAAGATCTCAGCATTTCTTGCTAGGGCCTCGATGCAACCAGTAATCTCGTCCTCGAGATTTGCCATGGCCTGAGCAGGAGTCGAGTCGTTGTAGCTGAGACTGCTGTGAGAGTACAGGCCGACAAAGTCGACTGTGCCCTGCTGATCCAGGGCAATCAGTTTCGAAAGAAGGCTGTCCTTGTTCATGCCCCACGGGGGAAGGCCGGCCCGGTGGTAGCCAGTGTCGACTTTGACGTAGACGCCAGCCGGGAAACCCGCCTCGTCGTGGAACCTAGTCAGGTGCGTGAGCTGGTCTGCATGGTCCACCAAGACGGACAGGCTCTTCCCAAGTTTGCGGCCGAGTGTAGCCAGTCGACTGACTTGGGATTGGGGTAGAGGGATACCGTACAAGACATTTACACAACGTCCCTGGTCTTGATATTCGGCGAGGAGGGGAAGTAGATGTTCAATCTCGGCAATGGTTGAAGCCACAAGTTTAACGTTTTGCGCTTTGTCAACCTGCAGTCTGGTGCCTTGGACTGTCTGTCAAATTTTATAGGTCAGCTCAAGCTTGACAGCCAGCGTTTATCCTTGTCGCATCATCTCTGTGCTTGCCTTGTGTGTTTTGACATGGGCCCGAAAGTCGACGCCCAGAGCATCAGCCGCCGCCGAAAGCGACTGACAGTGACGACGCATCTTTGCTCGATCGAGCACCAAACAGGGCTTGGGCACATTGTAAATGGTCTTGCCAACATAAAATTGGCAAAGGCTCTTCTGGGTTGGGTTGAATCTCTGTGGGACGAACATGGCTGCTTGTTTTGGGTGAGGCGAGAGATGAGCTACCAGGGGCGTGTCAGAAAGCACTGGAAAAGACGTCGCTTTCATAAATGAAATACACAAATGCTGAATAGGTGTCCGATGTCACAGTGCCGAGGGGCTCCAAGGCAAATCAGGCTATACAGTCGGCTTACACTGTGATCAAGAATGGGAATTGACGCTATACCCAATGGAGTGCGCGAGAACGACGAGGCGTCAAAAGTGGTGGAGACGTGGAGAGGCCAGCCAGTCAACAGTGACCACCAGCAGGAATGTGTATCAGAGTAAAGGTTTAAGTAGGGAAAGCAGGCTAGGCACTTTTCTGGAGGAGTTTAGAACTACTTAAGTATAGAGCCAACAGCCTGCTATTTCACGCTAGGACCAGATATATAAACTCGGTTCGGCTCTCGCGGGAGTTGTGCAGCAGTTTCTTGGCTCGTGTACATCACCCACACTTGTCAAAGTCATGGCTCCTCCATCTGATGTGAGTGCCAGCGCTGAATGGCGTCCCAAGGTCGTCATCTTTGACCTTTTGACAGCTCTCCTCGACTCCTGGACTCTATGGAACGCTTCAACACCATCAGGCACAGAGGAGGAGGGCCGTCGGTGGCGCGCACGCTACCTCGAGATTACTTTTCAGCAAGGAGCATATACACCATATGAAGACCTCGTGAGGCAAGCCGCCGCAGAAGCTGGTGTTGCGGTATCGGCACCCGACGCCCTGCTAAGCAACTGGTCCAGGCTCCAAGCCTGGCCCGAGGCATGGGAGGTGCTGCAGCGACTCAAAGCGCAGGGCTGTAAGCTCGGCGTCGTCACAAACTGTTCCAAGAAGCTGGGCGAGATGGCAGCCGCTCAGGCGGCCAGGTCCCCGAGTGGTGAGCAGATCGCCTTCGACGCCGTGGTCACGGCCGAAGAGAGCGGATTCTACAAGCCGGTCAAACAGGCGTACGATGGGATCCTGGAAGCCATGGGCGTCAGTGCCAGCGAGGCGTTGTTTGTAGCGGGCAGCGCAGGCGACGTTCAAGGCGCGACGAATGCGGGCATCAAGGTGGTTTGGCATAACCGGGTCGGGCTGGCGGCCAAGGGCAGCGCGATGCCGTTGCGAGAGAGCAAATCGCTCGACGGCGCATTGGAAGGGTTCATCTAGATCGGGTGTGTGTTTGCTCGTGCTTGGACGAACAATGGAAAGATGACGGATCCAGGAGGATGGGCAGGCGGGGTAATTATGCGCGTTCTCAAGGGGGAAGGCACTGAGTGGCAGTTTCCACACCAAAAAGGCAGTCCCTTAATCAGTACCTGTTATTACAGCGACAAGCTTTATTATTAGGGGGAAGAGAGGCAAGCTGAAGACGGGTACCTAGGTACTCCTTACTTACTCGGTACAAAGACACAGATAGGTAGATTGCTTGCATCTCATGAAACAATTTTAAACAAATTCCTCGACGCATACAAGCTCTAAATCAACCATTCCATACCCGAGAAAAACTCTAATGTTTTTGACTTTGACCTAATAATGCACTTCTTCCTCATCTTCAGCTCCCACAACTCGAGCTATATTGGTCGCTGTTCAAGCTGGCTGAACAGGCACAAGTAGATTGCGTCTTATTGGCTGCCTTTCAGCGCATTGCCCCCTGCTGGCTTGTCGGAAATTGCACTCTTGCCTCAGCACTCCGCCACGACCCCAGGTCCCCAGACATGTGCGCTCTCGGACCAGTCTCCAGTGACCTCTGACCGCTGGCCACTGAACACAAACAAAACATTCGACTTGTGGCATCTTGTCCTGGCTTCTCGTCCTCTTGAAACTTGATCGCGGGTTTGTGGCTTGTGGTTTGCCTCCAAGTTGCCTGCACGTGCCATTGTTCAATCCTCCCAAATTCTCATTCCGTCATTTTCACAATGGCTGATTGCACCTAAAAGCTACTTGGACATTGGCACTACCTACCTCCCACGTTCCCGTACCAGTTCAAGTGCCTGTGCTGTCGCGACTCTCACTTGACCATCGTTCCCTTTGTCTTTTTACTAACTCAGCATACTCAATGGCCACTGAAGGCGTCCAACCCCGCGCCGCATTTCTTCTGTACCTATTCGCCTAATCAAGCCATTCTTCCATGGATCCTGTCATTTTCCAAGAGTCGCCCTTGGCCGACTATCTCAAATGTTAGTGCAAGCCGCTGGCTCCCCTAGCACATTTCGCCATATGCCACTATTTCTATCGTCTGCGCTCAGCTGACTCCTTCGCTATAGATGAGGATGACGACTCTCACGAGGGCTGGGCTGAGGCCGACCGCCTCTCCGAATCACCAACTTCGGCCATGTCCGACACATCACCACCTGCCAGCCCGACTCAATTCGCACCCACCGGGAGACCTCTGGTGAAGCAGCGGTTTAGAAACAGAGCACTCAGACCTCTACAGACCAGCGACAAAGCCTTGACGCCTCTGCGCGCGCTTCGAAGGAACTGCTCTGTATGCCTTCCCACCTTCCCCCCTATTTTTACCCGTCTAACCCCTGGCTTCTAGGCTGTAGTTGCAGCTAGCATGGACAGAGCCGACAACGAAAAATTCCTGGAGCAGTTTCGATATTTAATAATAGCATCTCAGCTTCTTAGTGGCCACACAATCGCGGCTCGACGCCACGCTGGCGCAGAAGCACTAAACGCATCAGCTCAAGGTGATCATTCGATCCTCTCCAACGAAGGAATTGTCGCGTCGATATTAGGTGCCTTGGCTATTGCAGTGGTACTTAGTTGGATTTTTGGGCACAAGAAGGATTCTTACGTGACGAAAAAGCGCCTCATGTTCCTAGTAGCCTTGCTTGCTGTGTCTGGAGCACTCGGTCAGGTTCATATGCGACGACAATGGCTTCGATACCGGAGAGACCAGTCTTTATCCGAGTTGAGTGGCTTCATTGTCAACTCGCACGAATTTGACAGTGTTGTTGAAGCTACATTGGCTTTGGTCCAAGAGGTCGAGCTGGTCTCGCGAGGATATAGAATGTACGGCCCCTGCTTCTTTGCCATTGAAGAAGCCCAAGCTGACAACGCAAGCAGTACCGCGCCACTACCACCCGTTAGTCGTCTCGAAGACAGATCGCAGAGCCGCAAGTGCGTTCGCCTCAGAAAAATCTTGAAAGCACGCCTGGCTGAGGTGCTCCAGCAGTACGACAGATTGGCTGCACCAATCCAGGGGTTTTCTGAGCAAACTGAACTGGAGAAATACTACGACATGTATGACATTAGTGATTTCGATATTCAAGATGCTCGTCAAGGCTACAACGAAAACGAGTTTGAAGACTCGGAATCGTTACGCACCTTGAAGATTTTGGCGGCTCGATTCTATACTGAGCGAAAAATGTTACTTTGTGCCATGTTGGCCCTAGACGCCAGCGGAGAGAAGAATGACTTGCTGCGCTGGACTGCAGCAGTGGAAGCATTACAGGAATTGAACAAGACGACAAAGGCTGCGTACAAAAACATCCAGGACATTCTTAGCGAAGAACAGTGTGAGTGTCATCTAACGAGAAGCGGCATACACCTTGACGCTAACTTTTTGAAGCGTTTCCTATTCCGCCTACACCCAAAATCCCCCTTACCCCTGGTCGAGAACGTTGGCGCGCACAATTACGGAAGCTCGGCTCCCTCTCGAGTGGTATTCGCGGCTTGCAGGCCAAGCTGCACCTGCTACGAGAAGAATCTGACAGGGCCCTTGATGACTCGAACGATATATCAGAGATGGGGCCAAACCTGATGGCCCAATATGATTCCATCGGTGTCGACCTGAAGGAACTGATGGCGGCATGGGAAGAAGGCAAGAACGCACTCGCGGTCGGTATCGATAGAAACGAGAAACGACTGTCATCGATGAGTACTCTGCTGTCACCTCGCAGCTCCATGAGCGGCGTGACATTTGCTGAGGACGGCAACGCAGCAGACGCACTGAAAGCACTGATAGGTGAATCACCGACACGCTCAGAGAAGGAGTCTCCCGTGGTAGACCCCGAAGTTTTTGAGGCAGTGGCCATCCCGAGGGCCCGAAGCATGCTCACCAGAGAAGAGCGCTTAACAAAGATGAAGGAAGACAGAGACCAGAAGGCGCAGGCCCGCCAGCAAATGGATGCGACCAGAGGCATGCTGCGCGAGCTTGAGACTGTCATCAACCTGCGTCCCAAGAATCGCCAGAGCGCTCCGGCTGACAAGACATCGAACCGTGTTGTGTCGATGTAAAGCAGTACTGTGTCCCTCTGCTCACATTCGTTTCACATATTCGACATTTCTTTCTACGGATTCATAATTCGACGTCATTTATTTTCTTATTTACGGCGTTGGGGCGGCTGGACTTGTTCCAATACAACATAGAATAACTTGGTGCGGCAGAATTAAGCCAATGGACTTCACGGCGCAATTTGGCTTGATGTTTTTTAGCAGTAATTGAATGGTTGGCCTGATTACTATCAGTATAGGTTGGTCAAGCCTCAAAAATGAAGAAAATATTACTTGGATATTTATTTGCGGGTGTATGCCTAAAGATGTGCTGTAAAGAAGACTGGCCATTTGTCTTTTCCAATGGAGAAGCTTGTGCATTCGTAGCATCATATTGCATACATGTCCCGAGTAATATTTTTTCTCTCTATTTTTCTCTCAATTCTCCTCTCTAGATTCCTCTCTGATTGCACAGAGTACACGGAAGGCAAAGGCTCGAGAAATTAGACTAGTTGACACGTTATTAGGCTCGTCACAAAGGGCAGCTCCCTTTTTGTACGCCTCTGCCCCGCGGCGCGTTGAAGTGGCGTCAGTAAAGGACCAAAGAGCACCCCGCCGCGACGCGTCTCCGTTACCCACTACAGCTCGCGCGTGTTAAGTGCCTGCTTGAGCGCTGGGCACTTTTTGCACACACTCCCAACTCGTCTTCCTCATTACTCCCATATTGTACCGAACTCAGTCTTCACCTCTGTGGTCTTGCTCCAACTTGCACGGCAACTTCATATCTGTTCACTTCTCTCACATTCTCTCAGTCACATAACCAGTCAGTAAGCTTTCCGACCGCTCCTTCGTGCCGCACCACCACACCAATGGCTGCAGTCGCGACAAGCGAGCTAAGCACGTTGACATACTGACAAAAGCCTTTTTAGATATGTTGGAGGCACGACTCGAACAAGCTAGCATCCTGAAGAAGGTATATCTCTTCTCTTGTCTCACGGCTCATTCGCCCGATCACAAAACAACCGCCCGTCAGTCATGACTTGCTAACCACTGCACGATTAGGTCGTGGATGCCATCAAGGATCTCGTCCAGGACTGCAACTTTGACTGCAATGACTCGGGCATCGCGCTGCAGGCCATGGATAACTCGCACGTGGCACTCGTGTCGATGATGCTCAAGGCCGAGGGCTTCTCCCCGTTTCGGTGCGACCGCAACATTGCGCTCGGCGTGAACCTGACGTCGCTGACCAAGGTTTTGCGTGCGGCGCAAAACGAAGACATTCTGACGCTCAAGGCCGAAGACGCGCCCGACGTGCTCAATATTGTCTTTGAGAGCAGCGAGAACGACCGTATCAGCGAGTACGACCTGAAGCTCATGGATATTGACCAGGAGCACCTGGGCATCCCCGAGACGGAATACGCTGCCACAATCTCGATGCCCTCGGCCGAGTTTAGACGCATCTGCACTGACCTTTCGGCCATGTCCGAGTCGGTCGGCATCGAGGCGTCAAAGGACGGCGTCAAATTCTCCTGCAACGGCGATATTGGTAATGGCTCCGTCACCCTGCGCAGCCACACCAACGTGGAGAAACCCGACCTTAATGTCGACATTGAGTTGACGGAGCCCGTCTCACTCACCTTTTCCCTCAAATATCTGGTCAACTTTTGCAAGGCTGCGGGCCTCTCTGGCCAGGTCAAGATTTGCCTGTCCAGCGAAGTGCCACTGCTTGTCGAATATAACCTGTCGGGTAGCAGTTATCTCCGCTTCTACCTAGCCCCCAAGGTAGGTTTCACGCCCGTCTCTGATTCATGATTATACATGCTAATCTGCTGTCATACAGATCGGTGACGAAGAGTAAGAGTGGCGCCGCCATCGTGGTGGAAACTAGTGTCGAGATGAAGAAGGAGCAAAACAACAACGTACAACGAGGTTACGATGTGGGCGTTGGTTGGATACGGTATCGTCGCAAGATGCGCCTCTGAAGACGGTGGCTTGGGTGAACACAAAATAGCATGGACTAAGAGCCAGGTAAAGCAGAGCGGGCATCATGTATGGAAACCAGAGGTTTGAGGGCACAAGCTCGTACCGGAGGGCGTATTTTACTCGGCACCTAGTTTTACTTTTTTGTTATTCTTGTTTTTTTGGTGAGAGTAGCGCCCCCGCATGCTGGGTGGTTTTGAAGGAACCTCACGATAATGAATGAAAGATGCATTACAAAAAGCAAACAGGGCCGAGTGACGCATGACGCCTGGTTGTACTCCCAGCGAAAAGATGATCACCTGCCATAAAATACTATACACGATGGGAGCAAGTTTGCCGGCTCGAGGTACGACTTGGTCTGGTTGGTGGTGGGGCTCATCAATCAATGTCTGGCCGCAGCTTACATGATGGCATTGATGGCAGCCCGCAATTCCGCCGTGGCCGCCCGAGAGCGCGGTGCTAGTGGTTTCCCCCATTCGAACCGGCGTAATCTTGACTTTGTGATTCGAGAAGCTGCCATTCTCACGCAAAGCACAGTGACGAGGTATCAAGGCTGCGTTGCGCCAGGTTTTTTCGCCTCGCTCCGTTTTGCGCAACCTACGTCATTGGCTATTAAAAAAAAAAGCTGCAGTCCAAGGACTTGCTCCGACGAGGCGGTTGCAACATTCAAGGCTTGGAAGGGGGGGGGTTGCACCGAACATCACCTATCGTTAGCAGCCTCGTCTTTCGCGGCGAAAGCCGCCTTCAGCAAGTTGTCTTTTGGCTGAGCATTTCACTGCGGCTTCAATCAGAGTGGCTTTTTTTTTTCCCTCTCATCATTCTTTTCTCATTTCTTGCCGAAAATCACGAGCAGTTGATAGCACCTTGTCGCGCGAGATTTTTTAAGCTGCTGGCAATCAAAATGTCTGCCGCTCCGATTGTGCCGGCCACACGGGTTTTGGCCGTCGCGAGCCACGTGAGTCTCTGCATAGGATGCCTTGAACGTGACAATGAATCGCTAACCATGCAGTCCAGGTTGTCTCGGGGTAGGAGAGCGCTGTTTTCTTGAAAACCCCCGACAACGGCATGTGGATTGCGGAATAACTGACAACTTTTTGGTAGCTATGTCGGCAACAAAGTCGCCGTCTTTGTGCTGCAGTCTCTGGGCTGTGACACGGCCGCTCTCAACACGGTACAGTTCAGTGCGTTTTTTCCCTCTGTTCTTATGATCCCAGGCTAGCGAAGACGAGGAAAACGCTCATCGTCCACAGGCAACCACACGGGGTACAGGCATTGGACGGGCACAAAGGCCACGGCGCAGGAAATCAGCGACCTGTACCGCGGCCTCAAGGACAACTACATCAACGACTTTGACATGATGCTGTCTGGCTATATTCCCGGCGCCGAGGGCGTCCTCGCCGTGGGAGACATTGCCAAGGAGCTCAAGGCAGCCAACAAGGAACAGCCAGGCAGCTTCTTCTGGGTGCTGGACCCGGTCATGGGCGACAATGGCAACTTGTACGTGGCTGCCGATGTCGTGCCCGCGTACAAGTCGCTCCTTTCCTACGCCGATCTCATCATCCCTAACCAGTTTGAGGCCGAGTATGTGCCCCCTTTCCCCCCCCCCCCCTCCCGGCCCAATTCTTTCCCTCTGCGCCTCATCCTGTCTGTTGTCCTCCGTCGCTGACCATGTGTTTTGTGTCGTCCACAGACTACTCTCAGAAGTCAAAATTACAGACATGGACAGCCTAGCCGCCGCCATCCAGGCCCTGCATGAAAAGCATCACGTTCCGCACGTCATCATCACTTCGGTCAACATTTCCTCGCCCGACATTCCCGCAGACCATCTCTGCGTCGTCGGCTCCACCATGACGTCCACCGGCCGCGCCCGGCTTTTCAAGACCGTCTTCCCCAGCATCGACTGCTACTTTTGCGGCACGGGCGACATGTTTGGCGCGCTCGTCACGGTGCGAATGCGCGAGGCCGTCGCCGCCACGTCCGGCGCCGGCGTCACGGCCCGCCCCAGCTGGGTGAGCGACGATAGCGTCGCGGCCGTGGATCTGCCGCTGGCCCGCGCGACGGAAAAGGTGCTCGCGAGCATGCACGAGGTGCTCACGCACACAAAGGACGCCATGCCGGGCGTCGTCGATCGCACGCTCGCGGCCATGACGGAGGACGAGCGTCGGGGCGACAAGCAAAAGATGCTGGCGGGGAAGAAGGCGGCGGAGCTGCAGCTCGTCCGCAACTTGGACTGTCTCCGCAGGCCACAGAAGAAGATTGAAGTCCGTCCGTTCTAGCGATTGGCTGCTCTTTTTGTGAGGAGTTTTGAGAGGGGTGGGAAATGCATGCATGGTACATGAGGAGGATAGATGAGAGATGCACAGGCTAGACACGGGAGCATTATGGGTAGATTTTTTGCATTCCTTTTGCTGTTTTAGATATATATTTATGCATATATATCATCAATCGTTTTGTGAATTTGGTCGACGTAGTCTAAATGCATATACCAATTATTCTGTTCCTTGGACCTGCTTTCCAGTATTGCTGTCATGACATCGTGCCATTGCTCTATCGAAAAACTTCTATCCCCCGAATCCTTGCCATCTTCATGCCCCCCCTCCATGTTTTCTTTCTCAATTCGTGTTGCCGTAGCCGGTACTGCCAAACCCGCCCGCACCACGCACACTCTCCTGGAGCTCCTCAACCTCGACAACGTCGGGCGTCACGATGCGCTCGAGGACGAGCTGCGCGATGCGGTCGCCCTCTTTAATCGCGTAGTCGGCCTCGGCGTGGTTGAACAGGAGCACCTTGACTTGACCGCGGTAGTCGGCATCAATCACGCCCGCGCCCGTGTCAATAAAGTGTTTCGAGGCCAGGCCTGAGCGGGGAGCGATGCGGCCGTCTGGGAGAGAGAGAGAGAGCGCCGTTGATTAGTACAACACATTATTAAACCAGGAGGGCGGGTTTTTATAAAAAAAAACAAAGAAAAAGGCAGACAAGAGGCTAAAGGAGGGGAACACGTACAGGTACCAGCAGGGACGGCAATGCTTATGTCAGTATCGACGAGCACCTTGCCGCGCGCAGGCACAGTCGTGTCCTTGGCGGCGTACAGGTCGTAGCCCGCGGCGAACGCGCTGCCTCGCGTGGGGAGTCGTCCGGCGGGGGACAGCTTCTTGACCTGCAACGAGGGGACTTGCTCGGTAGCAGCAGCAGCAGCAGCAGCAGGCATGGTGGTGGTGGTGGCTTCGTCGGTCTTGACGCGCTTGGCGGGTGGTGAGGACACGGCTGGTGCAGATTCAGAGGCCGAGGTCATGTTTGGTAATAAGAGAAAGAAGAGCTGGTGAGTTGTTGGCGAAACAGATGGTTGGTGGTGGGAATGGAATGGCGGTAGGTAGGGGTCCTAGATAACAATAGCAGAGAGAAGACGCGTGACGCGAACTCGGAGCGCGTCAGGCATTTGGCGTAAAGTGGTTTGGGCTGTGGTGGGGAAGTGAAGTGGATTAATGCGAGGGCGAGAGGACTGATAGATTGATAATTATGATTTCGGAATACAAGGGAGGAAAAGAGCAGTTTTGGAATTAGGGCGGCGCCTTTGATGATGAACTTGTATTATGCTGCTGTGTTGTTTCAATGATCTTGTTGATTGGCTAATCAATTGGCATCTTTAGTTCCAATTACACCATTTCACCATAGCAGTGAACTATTGGCCACTCTCAGCACGGGAGCATGAGCATGCACCATTTTGGTCTCTTGCTGTCCCCAGCCTTGCATTTACTATGGTTTGGCAGCAATCATGAAATTAATTATTATCCAATATACATCGCCAAGACAAAAGGCCTATGTATGATATTTGGCTGGTCGTAGCTTCTCATCGGATTTTCTGCTCGACGCATCCTCATCGTCTTCACTTTCCGCGTCGTCTAGCGCGAAATAGTCTTCATTGTCCTCGCCTCTCCAGTCAGTCGCCGCCGTCTTGAGCTTTACCTGATCTTGCTGGCGCTTTTTCTTGGCAATGTATACGATGGCCACCAGCGCCATAAGCTCGGTCGCAATCAGAGCCACCAGCCCGTACAGTCCCAGTCTTGCCAGGCCAAACAAGATTGAGCCGGTAATGGCATTCGTCCAACCTCCGAGCAGGATACCCCAACCGAGTGACATGTGGCCGTACGATACCCAGGTGCGGCGTCGAATCTTGACAAACTGCACGTGGTGCCACCAGCCCGACGCCGCTTGTACGAATGAGAGTGCAAAGACGGCAAGGCCAATAACTTGGTGCGCGGAGCCAAAGAGGTCCCCGCGGCTCATGTAAATGCCGAGTGCGGCGCCGACAGCGGCAAAGCACATGGCGCCGGCTTGAATCATCCAGTGGTACTTGAAGGCCTTGTCGAGACCAGAGCGGATGCCGACGACGCCAAGGGGAAATAGAGCGAGGAATGCGATGAGCATGACAAAGGCGTGAATGTAGGCAGCGGGGCGTGCTCGGATCCTCTGGAAGAACGAAGGCTTCTTGATGAGAATGCGTGAAGCGCTCGCGTTGATATTATTCTGGTGTTTGAGGACGGCCGGCGGACCGGTGGCGTGGTGCGTCGAGGCGGCCTGCAGATTGGCATAAAAGTTGCCCCATCCGTTGACGCCGACGTGTTTGCGCAGCGGCTGGTCCCAGGCATAGGGTGCCATGTCCTCGAATTCGTTAAAGGCCCAGATCATGGCTTGCGACGTCTCTTCAGCGTCGACGGCATGGCCCAGCCACTTGGTGCAGCTATAGCAGGCGAATTGGGCAACGCCAAGATGCGTCCCGTCCTCGCCAGTCTTCCACTCGCCAGCGCCGATTTGCTGCACAAGCACGCCGGAATTCTGGCTCGGGTCGTCCTGAGAGAGCACGGCTGGCTGCTCGTGGCCGTGGGCGAGTTCGACGCCGCGAGCGCTCACCACCGGGCCCTTGTTGGTGACGGGGTCCCCGTATATGAGAAACATGAGCGATCCAGACATGACGGCGCCAGAGCCAATGGCTAGCCAACCAGCGCTAGCGAGCGTGTCGTTGGCGGGCCGGCTCACCTCGACGGTCACGAGCATGTCGTGCGCCGCTGTGGAGTGGTTGTGGTACATGTTGGCGGCCACGCAGAACCGGGGGCCGTGATCTGCCCAGCCGTCGACGCAGAATTGCGCGATGGCGGGGGTCTTGTCGTGATGCGCATGGCCGCCGTGAGGATCTGGGTTGGCAGCGACAGAGGAGCAGAGCGCCGCAGCACCCGCTAGAGCCAGCTGCCAGAGTCGCTGCATCTGCGACATTTGGGGTTTTGCCTTGTTACACGCTGCTGACTCGGTGGCGATACGCGGGATGCGGGCGGAGCGGACGATGCAGAGGACAGACGGGTAGATGTAGATGTGAAAAGAGTTGAGATGAAAAAAGATGGGATGAAATCTACCTCCCTGGGCATCGCCAGCCTCAATCCTCAGCTGCAAGACAAACAAGACAAACAAGACCCCCTGGAGCACTGGTACTACCTAACGCTACGCATACCTAGGAATATTTCAGGCATATTTTTGTTGGAGTGGCTGAGCCTGCTGACCACGCAGCTTTTAAGCAAATCTAAGTGGCTACAGGGACCTGCGAGCTGCACAGTCACTCAATACCATGCACGGTCAGCACCTTGATGATGTATGCTGTAATAAAACTGATAAAAGGGCTCTTTTGCTATCGTGTCATTATTTGCTCCCGTCCTGATTTGGACTGTCCAGGCACTGCCAGGCAGGCACAGCGGACACAGCAGGGAGCAAACAGGTCGGGGGATGGTTGGCATCATAATTAGCGCAATCATGCTCATACTGAACCTCTGCAAGCAAACGATGCAATTACCTCGTGCAGCTGAGGCCGCCTCGGTTGAAGCCCACTGGAACAAAGTTATTAGCATTCTCTTGTGATAACAGGGGTGCTGCATGGCACCCATCCCGAACGACAGCTTGGGGTGATTTTCTCGTCATGAACTATTATTATTAGACCGCTACCTATAATCAAAGGTAGTGCTATTCGCACAAGTGCTGGTTGCGCCATACCCAGCCTAGGTTCAATGATCTGTCTAGAGATGCACAGTAGGAAGCGCCTGTCTCTAATCATTCCAAAACATTACGCACCTTTATGTCGCAAATATTACCGAGTAATCCGTACATCTGATCGAGTTCCCGCTCATAACCCTGCTTTTCCTACACGTCGTACGACTAGATTTTTCCCCATCACCATGCGCTTCATCCCGTCTTATTCTTCTAGTTCTCTTCCAAAGTCAATCAGCTTGATCCTTGAAATATCTCTCGGGTGGTATTGGGCCACTTTCGATCGTATTAGGAACCGAACGGCTGCAGACTCGCGTCCAATTGTCACATACGCGTCCTCTGTGTTCCCCGCTGCCTCTGTCATTTTATTGAGAAGCTGCTCTGTGAGCCAGCGCATCTCCTCCGCCGCAGCTTCTACATCGTTCAGGGGTCGTCTTCGCTGATCATCGACTGTTGCGCGTCGGGCGCCGGCGCTATCCCTTGAAGTTGCCCATATCTCGTCGATGCGCCGCTGCCCTTTGTCTCGTCCAGCATCGCTTCTGCCCGTCTTCCTGAGCTTGCCTTGCGCAGTGAACCCGGCGGCAAGATCCCTGGCGTCAACGTCCATCAAGTCTCCCACTACTGGGCCGCCCATTTCCTCGGCGACGAGGAGCGGCGCAAGCTCACGCTCCATAAAGGCAAGAAGATCAATCATGAGTTGTCGTTTCCTTCTGCTGTAATCCTTGGCTCTCTGTTTTAGCTCCGCCCTCTTCTCGCTCACTGCGTCGCCAGGTGTAACGTCCGCATTTGTATTTAGCTCCTCTTGTAACGACGCTATTCGAGCTGTGAGGGCTTCGTGGATCAGATTTTGGTCCTTGAGCGCCGCGCGATCAGCTTCTAGCTGCTTCCTTTGCGCTTCTTGTGACTTGGTTTGCTCTGCCACAAGTGCATTTGAACCTTCAACGACAGCATGCGTCTTGCGCATAGCTACTAATGAGGGAAGTAAAGAGCCCGCGATGGGGACAAATGGCTCTGCATTTGTGACTTGATCAAGCGCGGCAGTAATCACCTGCACTTGAGCTATTGGTGATAGAATGGCCGCTTCTTGAGAAGCGCGTAGCTGAGACGCGTTAGAAAGCGTTATTGTGCAGTGTGTGAGGACATACGCTATTTAATTGCTGTTCACGCTCTCGGAGTTCGTGTCGTAGCTCTCTGAGTGTGTATTCAAGATTGTTGGCATGAGCGCGATCCTCGGAAGGCGCCATGGCTGTTATAACATGGAGTGGTCAACTGATGACCTTTGACAGCAGATCATTATTGTAGCTTCGAATTTGTATTATAACTGTCGCACCAAATGTTCAACATGGTCTGTCCAGGGCCAGTATGAGTAGGCGTCCATGTCCATCAGCGCGTACCGCGTCGTGACAGCTGCTAGTTCTGTTGTAAGATTCGCACTGTATTTCTAGGCCTTGCCAGCTCAGAGGATACACCAAGACATCGACTGATGGTGCTGCTCAGCCTCCACAAACCTGGCAGTTGGGCCACAATTCGCACTGTACCCACCGAGCGAGCTGTGCGGCGTCCCCAGACAAATACCAGGCGGGCACGTGACTGTCTGAATGGGGCGAGGGCAGGAACGAGTCGGGGGAAATTCCAAGGAGGTTCCCTCCTTCCTTTGCGACGCGCGACCTTGCTTCACCCCCATCATCATCATCCCTGGCCACGCTCTCTCGAGGCTTGCGTCTCATCTGGTTACCGCTGTCGCGAGCTGTAAATCAATTGGCGCCGACTATTTTTGTTCCGCGACCGACGACGCAGACGGACGACGACGCATCAGATCCTTTACGGAAAGCTCTGCGCCACTGAGCACCGTTGGGCTACCTACGCACTAGCTCCCGCGCGCATTCTGCGACAGGCAACCTCCACCCAGTATCTCCAACCAAGCACCCATACGTGACACGAAGCAAAGCGATAGCGATTCTGTGACAAGGTAGCGACGAGAAAATAGAAGGAAAATATTTAGGTTTGAGTCGAGCGCTTGCCTCTTCCCTGTCCACGAGAATTTCCTCCGTCCTCGATTCGCTGCACCATTCTCTTCCCTCATCAAGACATTCAACTCTCCATCTCGTCTCATCGCCCTTCCTCTCCTCTATATCAGAGTCATCTCCGACACCATTCTCGATCACGGCTTCGCACATTCCTCCTGCCTGAGCTTCTCAGAGCTTTCCTCTCTGCCATCTCTCTCTCAGCCCGTCCTGCCCAAAGGCTGCTCGACACCACTTCACGAAGACTTCACACGACTCGAGCTCCTCGACCCCGTCACTGCACCAGCACGTTTTCCTCCTGAAAACCCCCTGAGTGTAGATAAGACGATTCAATAAAAATCCAATCTAAACGACTTTTCCTGTTAATGCTGAAGAAGGAACTCGTGAAACCTTGAGCCATGTCTTCCTCACCGCCACAGCCGACTCAGTCGACGAAGCGACCTCTAGAGGAGGCTTCCTCTCCTTCTCGCGCTACAGACCAACCTGACGCGAAGCGTCCCGCGCTCGACAAGATTCTGAAGAACGATGGCGAAGTAAAGAACACCACGGCGTTGGAGGATGCCGTCGAAAGCGCCGATAAGCACGGCGACGAAGCTTCGAACGGCGTCAAGTCAGAAACCGAGACCACCACTGTCGATGTCAGTGCCGACGACAAGGTGGCGGCGGCAGCCGGTGCTGCTTCGTCTTCTGCCGCCGCGCACGACGAGACATCCTGGATACACATTCGCGCCGTCATATCCAGCCCAGAAGCCGCTACTATCATTGGCAAGGGCGGTGAGAATGTTTCCAACATTCGCAAGATGTCAAATGCCAAGTGCACCGTCAGCGACTACCAAAAGGGAGCCGTCGAGCGCATCTTGACAGTCAGCGGCATCGTAGACGCAGTTGCCAAGGTAGGCTCACAGTTCTTCAATGTGCTATTCATCACGCTAACCTGTCCTTAGGCTTTTGGCCTGATCATTCGTACATTGAACAACGAGGCTCTGACGGAAACCTCGACCGCCTCATCAAAGACGTACCCGCTGCGTCTGCTTATTCCCCACATTCTCATTGGCTCTATCATTGGAAAGGGTGGTGCTCGCATCAGAGAAATCCAGGAAGCGTCGGGGGCTCGACTTAATGCTTCGGATTCCTGCCTCCCCATGTCCAGTGAGCGCTCGCTGGTTGTGATGGGTGTTGCCGACGCTGTCCATATTGCAACGTACTATGTCGGCTCGACCCTTCTTGAGCAACTCAACGAACGTTTCGGCGGACCTGCTGCGTCTGCATATGCGACTAGAAGTGGTGCGCCCGCTGGCTCTATTCCTGGCGGTATGCAAGTAGTGCCGTATAGCCCCCAGCCTGCCTCTGGTCAGTACGGTCGCAGCGAAAACTATGGACGCCACTCCGAACGTCGCCCCCCGATGCCACCTCCTGCTGCCTACCCGGCGCAATACCCGCCTCATGCCGGCGCTCAAGCCGCGGTCCCCAGCATGCCTCTGCACTACGGGGCGCAGGCAGGTGGTTATGGAGCAGCTGCTCCCCATGTTCAGCAACACATGCCACCACACACTGGCGCGCAGCCTCACGGTGGTCCTCAGGCGCAGAACATGCATGCCGGCATGCCCGGTGGCCCAATGACACAGCAAATCTATATCCCCAACGACATGGTCGGCGCCATCATCGGCAAGGGTGGCCAGAAGATTAATGAAATACGGCAGCTCAGTGGCAGCGTGATTAAGATCAACGAGCCCCAGGACAACAGCAATGAGAGACTGGTTACAGTTACAGGCACTGAGGAGTGCAATCGCATGGCCTTGTACCTGCTTTACTCTCGCCTTGGTAAGTTCCGAGCAGGACACATTGACAATACAATGACTAACCAGATTACAGACTCGGAGAAGCACAGAATGTAAACTGCGCAAATCAGGTGCGTACGGAGAGGGTATACGACGATTTTTGGACGGTGTTTGTTCAACTGGTGCTTCTTTACTTTTGCTTTGGTCTTTACTGTTTTGTGCGTGCCAATTTGTAGTCGTCGCGGTCGAATTCAAGGAGACTTATGAAACTTCTGTATCGATTAGTATGGGGTTGTTCTAACGGCAGTCTTCGGATTATTGGAGTTGCATTTCAAATCATGATTCTTCAGCGAGCTGAACGCGGATGATGACGAGAAACACGTGTAGTAATTGGGTGTCCGGTAAGAGACGTCAATGCAGCAGTCTATTCAATAAGGTACGCGTCATGTTTTTGTTGCGCATTCCTATCTGCTGCCCCTAGCATTGACAAGTACGAATCTATATCGAGACGGTCTATAGAGTTTGGAGTTTTCATAATTTTGACTGCTCTAGAGTTGTCAAAGTTCGCAGCGGCGGTCCGCCCCGGCTTCCATCGCCAATCTTGATCTCACTCGCCTCCGAGTCTGGACGCATACGCCACTGGTGTCTCAAGCTCTGGCTCGCCTTGTTCTCAAGACAATCGACAATATACCTGCCCAGTACCGGAAGAAATTTGAATCCACTACGATGTTGTCAGCTCAACTAGATTCAAGTTTTGGCAGCACGAACTTGTGCACACAAAGATGGCAACTTACTGTCCCGAGCCGCCCGTTGCCAGAAAGAGCCCCTCGACCTGTGGATGGTTGTCGACGATGAAGTCACCCTCGGGAGTGTCCGAGTACCAACACAAGCGCAGCCTCGACCATGGTCGCTCCGCAAACTCGGGCACCAGGTCCCGCAGCCCATCGCGCAGCCCTTGTTGCGCGTCCTCGGGCATGAAGGAAGTGCGCGCATTGTTGGCGTCCCGGCGCGGGCAGGAGAGGACGCTCGGCGGGGTGCGCCCGTCATCGACTGTTTCCGCAGTCGCATACCCGTAGCCGTGACGGGCAATCTTGAGGATATTTGTGCCCGGCGTGGGGGGGAACACAAACACGCCCTTGTTGGCGTTGATCATGACGGGCATGCCCCGCAGCGTGGCGGCCTCGGCATCGGTGAGCTGGATGAAGCCCACGGGCTGCGCCGAGGCGGAGCTTGCGTGGGTGACGCGGAGCAAATGGTTCGTCCAGGCGCCGGTGGCGAGAATGACCAGGGAAGCGCTCATGCGGCTGCTGTCGAGGAACTGTACGCCAGTCACGCGCGAGCCGTGGTATACCAGCTTCTTGACCGTGCCGCGCCTCCCAGAGACGATGGAAACCCCTGCCTGGCTGCATCGTCCCGCCAGCTGTCCGATGCTGGCCGCTGCGTCGGCCCACCCGCCCTTGGGGTTGTAAAAGGCCTTGAATCCCTCGAGTTTAGCCGGGATGCCGGGGACGCGCTGCCGCATGTCGGCGGCGTCGTCGTACAGCTCAATGGTGCGTCCGAGCTTCTCGTCGACTGCGACGCAGTGGCGCGTGTACTCGAACTCGGGCTCCTTCGCCTCGTTGAGCATCACGAAGCCGCACTGGTGGTAGTGGTCCGGGTAGTCGGCGGCCCAGCCGGCGACGGCCTCGCGCGCCATGACGCCGTACAGACGGTCGCCGTAGTCGAAGCGGATGATGCGCGAAAGGTCCACGCTGCTGCCGTCGACGGCCGGCGGCACGAAGCGGTCGAGCACGGTGACGTTGGTGTATCCGCGCTGGGCAAGCTCGAGGGCGGTGGAGAGGCCAAAGACGCCGGCGCCGACGATGATGATGGAGTCTGCCTTGGCAGGCGGAGGTTTAGGCGACATTTTTTTTCTTTTTTTTTTGGTTTCTTTGTTGGTGCAGACTGTCTCACTGATTGTAGTAATTCTTATTGAAATTTCTCAATTCGAAGGATTGAAAAGTGAATCAACACCGCCGCATCGTCTTGTTTATATAAGACTTGGGTGGATGGGCATGAAGTAGTTGAGTGGGCGCGCGCCGAGACGCGGAGCAAGTGCGCCGTGCCCACCACGTCCCGCATCGGAAGGCTCACTTATGGCCTGTTCGCCCACTGTGAGACACCGCGAATAGGCGATATATAAAGTGTTGGTAGTGTATTTTTAGCGAATGCGAGTCTGCGCCTATAAAGTCCCCTGGATAGACATTTCTTCAGTACTTGTTGTGTTGTTGCGCTTGCGCTAGTTCACTGGAGCTGGAAGCGGATGGAGCATAGCACATAGCTCAATGGTCTTCAATGTACTGGTGTTTGCGGCGCAAATCTGGGTTATGTCATAAAGTCAAGTCATGGGGAGAAAGATGAACTACGGAGAATGAAGGGTGCACGAGTGATTCTTAGACGAGGCTTCATTAGCCCTGGGAGATGATGTGCCGGGTAGGTGGCCTACAACGAATGTGGCCGTCGAGAGCTGCTTGTTGTTGCAGCTAGCCCAGAGTTGACTGGTATCTAAATGCGAAAAATAACTCTACACCGCAAGATTCCGGATAAGCCATGGATGTCAAAAACACTCACAGTTTTTTTCACTTTGTAAGTAGCCAAACTACTATTGGAAGATTAGCCTATGTAAAGCGCGAGGCAGCAGCTACGTGTGCACCAGAACTGTGATTCGACAACAGCATTTTCCCTACCATCTCATCGTTGCACGACCTCAAACCTTGGACCTGTCAGTTTTAGTTGATTACATTACCAAATACCCTTTCTCAGTTTCCAAGGTCACCTCTCTCCCAAGTCCTTGCCCACAGCAGACAACCCGGCAACTCCACTTGTCGTTGAACACTGGTACAATGACTTGTCTTGGAGCGCACTCTCTCGCTTCCGTGCTAATCTTAATTGCGCTAACCATGTTTATCAACTTGTGATGTCGGGAAGAGTAATTCGTAAGGCGGCCTTGGGGGGGGGGGGGGGCAATCTTGACACCTTTTGTCTTGAAGCCACATCCACTGAACACATGATGCTGCAAAGACCAAGACGTCAACAGTGAGATTGACGTGGCAAGCTACACGACAGTACAAGGAGCCACATTTAGTGTACTTTTAATGCTTTCTTGTTAGTTTTCCCAAGCGAGAATCAGGTCAACCAGCGGTCATCGGAGCTTCTGTGGGTACGGATACGGATCCAGGTTCTCCGTCCCCACACGGCCCGTTCAGCGCCGATGGGGGCTCACGGGGTCCCACCGGCCCGGGATCTCGGCCGGGGTCTTGTAGCAGCCCCGAGGGATGCCAAGAAGCGACTGAGCAGAAGATTTTGTTTATAATAGAGAAGAAAAGTCGTTTGTGAAATAAAGGCCCAGGTGAGCAACGAAAGAAAGCTGCCCCCCCAAGCTACACGAATTGATTCGAATCCCCCCCCCCCCGCCCCCCGGTTTTTGTATTCAAAGATTATAAATTCACCATGAGCTGGTTCCGCCGTGGCAAAAGTCGAGCATCAGTAGCTGATGGCTGTGATGGCAAGGCCACGCCGGCGCTACCTGCAGCATGGTACAGGTCGCCGGCCATGTACGAGCTCGAGCGGCGGGCCATTTTCTCCAAGAAGTGGCTACTCGTCACGCACAAGCTGCGCTTCCCCGACACGGGCAGCTATGTCCAAATCACCGAGGCCGGCTATACGTTTTTTCTGATTCGCGACCGACAGGGCAACATTCGGGCGCATCACAACATTTGCAGGCATCGCGCATATCCAATGGTGGACAAGGAGTCTGGCAAGGTGTCGGTTCTTGCATGCAAATATCACGGTTTGTTGTTACACTGTAGAAGCCGCCAACCCACAATTGGATTCTGATTCTTCTTGAAATCAACAAAAAAACAGGCTGGTCATATGGTTTCGATGGGCATCTAGCCAAAGCGCCCAAGTACCAAGAAGTTGCCGGCTTCAAAAAGGAAGACAATGGGCTATACCGCATCCACGTGCACGTCGATGCGCTCGGGTTTGTATACGTCAACCTGGACGCCGGCGAGGTTCCCGCCGTGTCCTGGGGTCAAGATTTCGCCACGGTAGATGAGCAGCCGCGGCTGCGCAAGTTTGACATGACGAGATACACATATGACCACAGCTGGGAGATGACGGGCGACTACAACTGGAAAGTCCTGGCCGACAACTACAACGAGGTAAGTTCGTCCAGAGATGCAAGCCGCGCGCGGGTGCCTATGGGATTGATAAAAGATAACGTTTTATTACAGTGTTATCACTGTCCTACCGGTCATCCGGCGCTGCCGGCCTTGACAGATCTCGCCAAGTACTGGGTCGAGACGGCCGGGGCGCACATCCAGCACTACGCCGTCGACAAGACGGACCCAGAGGTCAAGAGCCTAGGCAATGTCAGCACATTCTACTACCCGAATGCTTCCTCTACAGTCACGTACGCTTTTTATATTTTTTTTTCTTCTTTTTTTTCTTTTCATTTCTTTCAAATTGATTCTTTTTTTTTTAAAAAAATTGTCCATGTTTTTTTTGTTTCATTCTTTGCTGACAGAAAAAAAAAAAAAAAAAGTCCCCATTTCTTCTTTATCCAGCGCTGCGTGCCCGTCTCGGCCACGCAGACGCACATGGAGTACGAAGTATACCGCAGCATCGACGCTACCGAATCCGAATTTGTCGAAATTTCCGACTTTTTCAAAAACATCATGATGGAGGATAAAGAATTGTGCAACGGCGCGCAAAGAAACCTCAATGCGGGGATATTTCTCAACGGCGAGCTGCATCCTCGCGCAGAAAAGGTAACAAAGTCCTCCCCCCCCAAAAAACCCGCTCGGGGCGGTGCTGACAAGATGGCATAAAAAAAAAGGGACCTCTTTATTTTCAAAAACTGACGAGAAATCTCGTCACAAATCATTATGAAAGCGAACAAGCAAAGGGACAAGAGATTTGGCCGGCAGTGCCGACACATTGCGTCTCGGATACGATTCAAAAGGATGTGGATTTGTGCAATAAGCTGGATTGTGCTGGGAATGGCAGTGTCAACGCTGAATTGGCATGGTAAACTAGGATATTACAATTTCATATTCGAGCATGGCCTAGTAATTCTTCTTTCTGTGTAATCTTTTATCATTAGTTGGCCAATTTGCCCGTCATTCTCTGGCGTTAAAATGAATCATGGCTCAGCCAGGTATCAATTGCCTTCCCAAAGTCATTTGCTTGCAAAAACAGATGCTCTTCGCCATCCAAGCCACCAATTCCCTCAAAGAAGCGATCTTCCACCGACACCAGCATAGCACTAGCCTCACCACCCATCTCCTCCATGCCGCCACCGCCCACCAGCACGCCCGACGCGGGAGGCGCGTCCTCGTTGGGCGCATACGCCGGCGTCTCCTTGGACACGGCCTTGTGGCCAGAGATGCCCGCGGAGCCGACCAGGTCAAACTCTGCGGCGGCGCGCACGTCGTCCTCGCGAATCTCGGTGCCGACCTTGAGCGTCTTGCCAAAGATGGACTGGTCGGCACCGGCATCGGGCCGGCCGGCCCGCTCGTAGATGAGAATGTCCCAGAGCAGCTGGGCGTCAATGGAAAACGAGTCGCGGTCGTGGGGGAAAGCTCCGTGTGCCCGCGGAGAGTACAGTAAGCCGACGCTGTCCCGTAGCTTTGCCAGGTTGTTTGCCTCGATGCATATGTTTATTAGACATTTGTGCCGGAGAACTTTGGGGGGGGGGGGGGGGGAGGTGCTGCTAGCGGTACGTACCATGGTAGAAATATAGGGCCAAGTGCCGCCCATTCGTCGTAGAAAGCCAATGCATTTCTCAAAGCCTTGTTGCGCCTTGTCACGAAGAGGCCTGTCTTCGACAAAGCTGTGCTGCAAGTGAATAGTCGCCACAACCGCAATGCAGTGCGCCATTGCTGGATCTGCAATCTGGAAAGACTTCTTCTCCAACATGTTTATAAAGTACATGATCCATCCCGCATGACGATTTATGTACTCGAATGAGTGATGTATAAAAGACTGGGGTAATGTCTGCCGGAAGTTCTTCAACCGCATCGACAGCAGGAACGGGTGGTTGACGATGCACGGAATCACAGCGTAAATGATTTGGATGTAGAGCCAAGGACCCCAGTAATCCCGTTTCTGTTCTAGGTCGTGGGTGTCCTGCTCGGCAAACTTATTCGCCGCGAAGCGATACCGTAATGGCACGCGACAATCAAACTCGAGGTGCAGATTCATGACGCTCGAGTAGTCCGAGTGCTGGTTCCACGGCGGCGGCGCGTCCGAGCCCACGCGGCAGGCCGCATACGACCGCGCCATGCGCCACGCCTCGCTGAGCTCCAGCACATACTTCATGATGCCAGAGTCCATTTGGCTGCTGCCCGCATCATGCACCGAGCTCGAGGGTTCGCGGCCGGAGAGGGCGGCGGCGTGGATCTGCGAAATAGGCGGTGGCTGCCCACCGATGAGAGCGCTGCCGGGGCCCGTGGCGGGCGCGATGCACCCTTGGAGGTTCTGAAGCATAATGATGCTTCGTACGCAGTCGTTGAACTCGTCGGCGTCGCCCAACATGCTGTTGGACTGGACACTCTGCGCCAGGTGGCTGGCAATGGCCACGTGTAGACCTGCCTGCGCAATGTTTCCATCTGCAAGATTAGCCCAAGGCCCTGGCTTGTTATTCAAGACTAGCATTACCTGCAAATTCAACCATACTCAGGATACAAAGAGTCTGCAGCGTGGAAAGTTCGACAGCCGAGCTCGCAATGCGGTTCATCACCGCGCTTCTCGACTCGCGCTCCATGGAATCCAGCTTCTCGCGCTTCTGCGGCGTCAGTGTGCTCGGAGGATACCGCAGGCTGAGGGCTTGCAAGGCCAAAGTGAGCTCCAGGTCCCGAAAGGTGAGGGAATCAAGAAACGTCTCCGGCTTGAATAGCGCAATGGGCTGTCCGTGACACCATGCGAGGTAGAGTCGGCCCATGGTGAGCATGTTTTCCTTTGGTATCAACAGGTTGCTAGTGGACAGGTTATTTACAACCGCATCGGACCAAGGGTCTGCGTTAGTATACCTGAGTGAAACGCCGCTGTCGTTGTTCCAGTTCCAGCAAGGGACATCGTCCACGCTGACGGTTCTCCTCCTCCCTGGTCTGCTGCCGAGGTGCTGATATGGTGTCGCAGACGGGCGAGACGGCATATTGACAGGACTGGATATTTCATCAGTACGCACTCTTCCTTCTTGGTGCGACTCTTACCTGACTCTCTCAATGAGGTGATCCATCTTCTCTTCCAAACTATCAATCCGGTATTCCTGTCACGACTCATTCTCAACATGGTGCGACTGGCGCGACGTTGCTGTGTAGTCATACCATCTTTCTATTATGCCTCAAAGACCCTTGGTCTGCAGCAACACCACCGGCATTATAGACGCAGTGCTGTCCCAGCCGCTGGCAATACGAACAGATTGGCCTCTCCCCAGGGCATTTGGACTTCTTACGTCTGGCATCGAATTAGCAAGGACCCTGACATCGCAGGCAGTTGGCACTGGAGATGAACACACCTGCAAGGCTCGCAAGCCTGACGAACTCGCCTGATTATTCGAGTGCTGTCCATGTTTCCAGAACCGAGTCCGCGTATGTGTCTCACTTGGTCGCCGTGCTCGGTAATCTAAAAGTACACAGCCTTGCGTTGGGCCCTGTAGGCTGTGAATGGGGGGCCGAGGTCAGAACGTTGGCGCGAGGCATGCATTATCTTCGCAGTGTTGCAAACCCGAGTAAGGCGGGGTATGAGATGTCTGGTTGCTATTTTCTGGTCGAAACAGGGGTGTGAATGAGTAGTTCGCTTGTTGTTTCGTGGCCGATTGTCGGGTGTGGTGCAGTGGTCTTGTGAGATGGAAACCTAAGGCCGAGTGCGGCGGGGGTCCTGGCACTGGGAGTCTTCTGACCAAGATGTGCCAAGGTGTGGCTGTCCTGATTTACTACCTGAAATCTGATAGCTTTGTGCGATATCTTAGCCTGACATCAGAATGATTAGTTTCGAGACGCCGACTTTCGTCCTCTGATCAGGCACTCTTGCCTATTGCAGTTTGCTTACAGCCACCGATTGTTTTATGTATGGTATCGGACAAAGACGAGACACAGCACGAGGCAGCTCGGTGGTGACCACCAACACAAGTGAAGACTCGAGTAACTTGACTTTTCCCAGAGAAAATTCCCTACACTAGATTCGAGCATACATCGCCAGAGACATGCCACGTTATTATTGATCCAGCGAACACGAGAACTCACTTGCGCATATAGCTGTCTTTACATCTCGTATAATGCATACCGTGTACCAGTCAGTGTATGAGCTTGGGAAATGCGTACCTAGCATTACTATGAGGTGCCTTTTATATAATACCCTAAACTTCCGCAGCGAGCTTTGCAAAAGCCTGCTCAAAATCGGCCTTGAGATCTTCAAGCGCTTCTACGCCGATGCTCACACGCAGCAAGTTCCTCGCCACAGTTTTGTCCGTCATGGCACGCCACTCAATTAGACTCTCCACGCCACCCAAGCTCGTTGCATGGTGAAACAGCCGCAGCTTGCTCGGCAGCCGCTTCGCCACGGCCTCGCTCTTCATCGCCAGGGCAAAGACGGGACCGTAGCCGCCAGGCATCTGCCGCCGCAGCCAGCTGCTCTCATCAGCCGCCTCGGGCTGCAGACTCGCGTGCTTGACATGATCGACAACCTTGGCCACGGGCGATTGCGGGTCCTTGACCTGAGCGGCCAGCCAGCCGACAAGGTCCGTGGCCGTCTTGCTCTGACGCAGCACGCGCAGCTCCATGGTGCGCATCGAGCGCAGACCCAACCAGCCCTCCATACTACCCATGACACAGCCCAGGATGGCGCGGTCGTACACCATGGCTGGGTACCAGTCGTCAAAGGGCAGCCGCGGACTGAGGGCGAGCACACCGCACAGCATGTCCGAGTGCCCGCCAAAGTATTTTGTGCCGCTGTGCATGACAAGGTCGGCACCATGCGCAAACGGATCCTGTAGGGGCGGCGGCGCAAAAGTGGCGTCCACCGTCAGGTACGCGCCTACCGCGTGCGCCTTGTCGGCATAGTACTGCAAATCGCGTGCCTCGCCGGTCGGGTTGAGAGGTGTTTCGACATGGATTATGTCGCCGGGCTGTAGCTCGGACGGGTCGCAATCGAGGGGCAGCTTCTGGAGGCCCGTCAGGCGAGATTGGATTCCAATGATGCCGTGGCAGCCGTGGTAGCCGTCACCGATGGCGATGCGTTTTGGATTAATGCGCACGAGCATCATATGAAAGGCTGACAGGCCTGAGGCGTATGTGAGTGCTTTGCCGCCAAGCACGGACGTCAGGATCGCTTCGAGACGGGTGGTGTTCGGGCTGGTATAGCGGGAGTACACGTGTGAGTCCAACGGCGCATCGGGCTGATCGAGCATGGTCAGAGCTGTTGACGGTTCAGGACATCTCGGAGGTTATTCTCACGTTGACATAGACTTCGGGTTCGAGCATCTCTGGGTTGTCATTGTAGCGGAATGTCGTGCTGACGTGCATGGCCGGCGCCACGGCCCGATGCGTAGAGATGCCATCGTCTCCATGAACGAGGCGCGAGGCCAGCGAGAGACCACGATCCTCTTGAACTTGTTCGCTCATTCTAGTGTCTTTAGAGGAAGGGCGCAAGGCCAGCGAGGGGCCGCTATCCTCTTGAGCTTGTTCGCTCATTCTAGTGTGTTTGGAGGAAAAACGTTATCGTTTGCTTGAGATAGCCGAGGGCGTTCTCTCTGATGCGCTAATGACGGGGCGATTGCTGGTGGTCGTACTGAGTTGTAGTAATGACAGTAACAGTAACCATTCATGTCACGGCTAGATAATAAGACAACGCTCGGATGATGGCTTGTCTTATAGTATGCTCCGACGAGGTTCTCCTCATGCTGCTGTTAAAGGGCGCGTTGTACAACATGTCAATGGCTTCTTGGCGGGGCGGTTCGAGCTCGCCATCTCAAGGTACAGTGTCGCGCCCACTCAACTCCACGAAATAAACCCACCCCGAAATAGGGAGCTGGGGATGTAGCGGGGACGTAGCCCGATAGTTACCAACCTAAAGTTGGCGACCCAAGCACCAACTAACCAGTCGTTGGGTACAGATTAGTCCCATGGCATGTTTCAGTGGGGACGGAACTGGTACCGTACAATCCGCTATCGGTGTCATCACAGAGCGCAGGCGGCCATGAAGAATACAAATTGGCAGAAACAACACCCAGGAGCATCACGGGCCGTTGGTAAGGGTTGTGCATGCTGCTAAGACTGGAATTATACTGATAGCTAAAAAATCTGGGTTCGTAAAGCCGCAAGGTCATGTCTCAAAGCAGACAGGTCCGAACTCGTCGAGATTCAATAAAGCATTATACAATTCTCGTGTAAAAACGAGTGCCTATAACATACATGCTTCTAATGTATATGTATTTCGATTCATGTCCTTCATTCATTCATTGCTGCCCCTTGATGATTATGCATTCGAGTAATGATGCGTCCTCCCCTAAAAATGGCATGTAGCCAGCGAGTGAAGCCCCCGAAACGCCGATAAATACCGGGCAATTTTTGCCGAGAAAATAAGTATTAACAGACGAAATGACACCCTTGTGTTCTTTCTTTGCGCACGTCAGCGTTCCTCACTGGTGGCTGGTTTTCTGACATGGTCAACAATGCCCAGCTCGGCACCCTGGCCGCTGTGCCCACGCTTACGACCGCCCATGAGGAATCGTGGTATGCTGGAGGGAGATGAGTCCTTGTCCTGGCCGTCAGTCAATTTGGCAAAGAATCCGCGCTTGCGAGGCTGCTGTTTGCCGTCATCCAGCCCAACGTCCTCGAAGTTCTCTTCGAGCGTAGCAGGCTGTCGCTCAATCTTGCGATGAACGGAGCGCTGCTGGCGTGGAAAGCGGGCAGAGTCTAGGCTCTGACGCACTGGTGCCTCGTTGTGCCTGATGGGAGACCGCGCTGTAATGTCCTGTGATAAAATTAGCTCCAGCACCTTGGGGGCGCCGACTGCAGCCACACCAGTGAGGGCATTGCATACGAAAGAGCGTCTATATGAATCAAAAGATTCTCTGGAAATGGAGAAAGGCTCGATATCACCAGAGCTACTGCGAGTATCTGTTGAGGCGCGTGAAGACAGATGCCTTCTTGGCCAGTGCTGACCTTTTTCTTCGGTCGGGGACGGCTGCAGCATGATTAGCTTCATGCATAGCCATATGCGGAGCAATGCGCCAGGAACGGGAGCGAGTATATGGGGAGGGAATTGCGAGATTTTTTGTGGCAAAGGAGAATACGTACAGGCAGGTAAATACCACTGTCATTCACAACTACGCGACTCAGACTGTCAGTATGAGAAAAATATTTGATTGTTTTGACGAGTATCCGGTCAAGGTCAGGGTGAGGATTCGCAGGCAGAGTGGTACTGGCGGCTGCTCGCGAGGCATGCAGCAAATCATATTGAGCGCAACTGTATTTGAGACAAGATGCGACTGATGCACCGACTGGTTTTGTATAGAACTGCACCTACCACTCATCTTGTATTCGCCAACGTCATGGCTCTTGCTGCTGCGAATGCTCATGGCCGACGAGGCTTTGGAGCCCACCGTGTCCACTCGCTCGAACCCAGGATGGTTGTTCTCCTGCCCGGTGCGCTCAATTTCGTCGGTGAAAGGGATGACAACCTCGGGGCGACGGGCGAATGGGTTTCGGATTGGCATGATGGCGGGCAAATGGTTGGTATGACGTCGATGCGGGTATTTAACAAATTTGTTGAACAGGTTACGAATTCGGCTCAATTGCGTTGAATATGTTTGTGCGTTTCAAGAATCAGAAGAATACCAGACAAAGAAAATTCAAAATTAAGATACGACGAGAATTGATCGTGGGCGAGACTTGTAGTCCGAGAATGCGAAACAGAGTATCATGGCACGAAAGAAGTGCAGCAAGCCCAGTGTTGTTAAAAGATGGGGTCAGACCAGAAAGGCGGGGCCTTGGCAGCTAGCGCAGGCTGATTGTCGACCGTGACTGCTGACTCGTGCTGAGGCCCTCGGCTAGTTTGGTGCGGCGGTGCCTGGCAGTTGGCAAGGTCGTCAAGTCTCCGAGGCCTGACCGAGGTCTACTCTCACACCACGGTCCACATCAAGCAGCTCACTCGAAACATTGCTTTCTGCAAACCTTCATACCCACCTATCAATAATTTGATTTGTAGGATGGTTGTATCAGTAGTGAGTTCTTTCGTTTGCGCCGATCCATGCAATTTTATCGCTGTCGCTATTCCCGGCCTCTCCGATGCAAACTCCCGACGTCCACCTTGTTTGTCCACTTATCCTCCACCATGGTGGCACGTTGTCTCTTCTTTGGCAGTTTGCTACCTAAACCAATTTTGCAAGTCTCCATTCGGAAATCTCTCGGGTAGGCCCCAATGATAAATCTGCCAGCTCTCCATGAGGCCATCGCTGCCATGAACCGACCGACAAGGAACCAGTGCTACTTCGATGCGGAGGCGGGTCTGGCTATGCTGGCATCTGCAGGTGGTTACCTCACCGTGTACAAAAACGCATTTACTACTGTGCCCTCAGCCCCGAATCACATATCATTAGCCGTGCAATCCAACGATGCACACTGTGCAGGCACTTGCTATCGGCGTTTTTCCCAGCACGTCTGCCCCATCGTAATAAGTGGTGTCCTCTGTAATCGTAATCGTACCGGGCCGCTGCATGAACAGAATGCCTGGTGCCACCAAAGAAAATTCCCGAGCAGCATTGGATGGCGATTTGCTCTCTTTATTCCCTTAAACCCACTGTACCTACAAAGAAAACTGGCACAGTTTCACCCTCAAATTCCGGCCGTCATCACGCTCTGGACAATGGTTCGTCAAGCCCTACCTACCTACTTACGTACAGTTGGGTAGCTACCGGAATAACACGAGACAAACAAAGTCATGGGTGCCGACAAAAATCCCCTTGTCGTATCAGAAGCCGTTCAAATATCGCCCAATAGGCAGTATAATGGAGGGCAACAGAAACTCGCTGCCCACGTCGCATGCCACGTTAACATGACCTTTTGCCACGCAAGAATAGTCACCGTATATTCGTGCAACGCCCGCTGCACCCGTCTTTTTATATCATCTCCGTTTGGTGTAACTCCTAGCTTAAAATAAATCACTTCTCGTATTTACTTGTCGTGATTGGGTAGCAGAGATTCCCTTCCGTCTTCCAAACGACGCCCAGCATAAACTGTCTGATCAGTGCGCGGCTCAATACATAGGTAGGCACTCGAGGTGACACAAGCTGTTGAATGCAACTTGTGTCGCGCGCTCTTTCCTCCAGTAATCAAGGAGCCTCATTCAAATTCTTCTGCGCAATATTCCCCGATTTCGTAGTCGGCAATATAGCCAACCCGTCTACCTTGATTTATCCCAGAAGATAGAAGCCGAATTCTTGGACCCCGCGCCGCGATGACGACCTTTTTTGTCGGGTGGGAGCTTTGGCAGCAAATGACCTTTGTTGGTAGTCGATTATGCGTTTTTCTTGCCAACAACTGACCCCTTTTGAAGGTCCTCGCCTGCTTAATCGCGATTGTCTTCATGATCGGCTTCCTCAAACTATGGCGAACAAACCACATCTTACGCCGCTACGAGCTACTCGACCAAGAAAAACGCTCACGACTGGCCGAAATGCAGCAGTACGGCATAGACATACCAGCTATAAACGACATACCTTTCGGTTCCCGAGCGATACAGAGTGGGATAGAAATCGATGAAATATGGATATCTCGACCAAACACCCCGGTCCCAAGTCAGCGCCCGTCATGCGCCACAATAGTTGACGATAGTTCGATAGACGGCAAGCTGGCTCGCAATGAATCCTCATCCGTGCTAAGTGCCCCGGATGCCAGCTGCAGGAAAGGCAAGGCCTTCGCACAGCCTAGCCCAGGAACAAGAATCCTGAAGAGGTCTGCTTTGTCAGAGCAGCACTTCAGCGAGTCGACGACTCTTGATGGGCAAGGCACAGATAATCTGCTTCCTGCGTCGAGATCTGGTGATCCCAGCCGCCCCGAAAGCACGACACAGAGTGAGCCTCTGCGTCGCGCAAGCGGTGCACGACCTGCGAGTGATGTTGGCCCTGTAGTCGCCAAGCGACTGGCCCCAAACCGCAAATCTGAGCCCCTGCCTCATGGCACGGCTGAGGTATTTGCCAACACCCGCACCAGGCGCACTGTTTCGGGCTTCGAAATACTACCGGCTGGATCTCTTGGGGAGCGAGTCGAACTTCACGCCTCGGCCCGTCTCAGTGAAGAGCATCTGAGTCCGAATGAGGAAGCGCGCGCACCGAATAAGCTGCAGAAGCCCAGGCCAAGGCGGCAAAGTTAGACATATGGACAATGTATTCCCTTCTAACGGCTCAAGCTTTGTAGACATAATATCGCGGCCGTCAGTGACTAGATGTAAAGGCTCGTAAGTTTGTGAGTATTGCACCGAATAAATAGCTACAACGGCAACTTGCCTCTCACCATGGACATCTGAGACATTGGGAGTCGGGAGTCGACATAAAAAATAGCGACGAGATCTCCCAACCACTGCCCTCACATTTGTAAAAATATACAACCATTTGCCGAGGATACCCGAGCGCATATCGCTCACAGCAGACCTTGCCAGTTGCCTCTCCACCACTATATCTCATACCATGTCTAATTTTATCAGACACCGAGACTGGATCCAATAAGTTCGACGTGTACGCTATATACCGGCCGCTGATAGCCCAAGATTGTCGATTGAAGTCTTCGCTGGCAGACAAAGCATTCCTGAATCGCACATATCGCACATATCGCGACAAGGACTGGCAAACTTGCTCTGGTTCGGAATATTGCAGTTGTATGTGCAGCTTGCAGGGTGGCAGAAATTCACTAAAATCGCAAAATGAGCAACGAGCATCGTAGACAACATTAGCCGAATAGAACAACCAAGGAGAATTGGCTTTCCATGAGCATCTTTACGCGTAGACATGGGGCCCGTAGTTTCATCGCAGCAGCAATTCTTGCAAGATGCCAATCCTTGGCAAAACACTTTGTGATATCCATTCATCCATCAGGAGTCTGCAGAAATATACATCACTTTTACCTCGTTAGAAGTCGTTTGCACACGTTTTTAGAGTCAAACTTACCGTTGTTGCCGCGCACAAAAGCATCGCCATACTCTCTTCTCTTAACACCGTTCACAAACTCTTGTGTCTTTTCCAGCGCAATATTCATATAGCCATCCACCGACTGGAGTTCACCTGCAAGGGAGTCAGCGCGTGCTTGTAATGTCAACGCTCCGCTACCATCCTAATTTGCCCGATTATGCGAGTCAAATTGCGAGAGGGAAAAAAAAAATCCCATACCCTTGTATACCACGCCCGAATTGAGCTTAACGATGACGGGGTTGCCGATGATATCGCCGAGGAAACTGGAGGGGTCTTTCCCTTCGCCCTGCGCGCCGTTTTCCATAGCTTGATCCTGACGGGGGAAGGCTCTGCAGATGTTGTCGCAATCTTGATGATGTTTGCCGTGAGTTTTGAGCCCTGAGATGTCACAAAGAGCTGTGGCTGAGACGCGGTACGATATCGTAGGTAAGAACTGGAAGACACGGGTTTTTGATTCTGGCCCTCTGTCGCAGAGAAGATGTGGGTTCTAAATATTTAGGTACCGCCAATACGTATTCGCACCAGCCACCCACACAGTTATTGGCACCAGGTACATGGGTACAAGGACCCCGCGTGCTTTCTGTCCCCCCCTTGCGAATTGTTGACGTGAGGATCTAAATCTCTACAAGTCAGCTGTTGATCAAGTCGCAACTCACTTATCATTGAGCTTTCCATTCACAAAGGGGGAAGAAGGAACATTCTCTGACCCATTCTATTACATTGCTAGCTGGCTATGGCTTTCTTCTAGGTTATTTTTCTTCTCATTCTTTTTTCATTTACGACCAGCTTTGTTCATTGCTTTTACCTGCACCAACATCGCGACGACCTGCACCATGGCCGACCTGACCGCGATCCAGAAGAAACTGCCCTTCAAGCCGACAGCGCTACGCAAGGCACGACCGGCGCTCACGCCGAGCACCAGCACCGAGCTTGATGGTCTACAAAACACGACGGGCGCAGGCGATGACAGCGGTGGCGCTCGAGGCGACGAGCAAGATTCGCTTGCGCTTTTCCGCCGCGCCAAGGAGATGGCCCCTATTGTCGAGGCAGACCGCGAGCGCCGTTTGCGCAGACTGCAGCAGAAGCAGAGGGCGCAAGAAGAAGAGCGCAGGAGAGCGTTGGCGGCCAGCAAGCACACGTTGGTCGACGGTGACGATGAAGACGCTGCCCGAACAACGCCACCAATCACAACACGGGAAATGTCAATAACGGACGACGATGTTATAGCCACAGGGGAAGAATTCAGCAGGTAAGCAGATTGCGGTTGGGCACGGACGATGATAATGGCATGGAAACTAATTGCAAGGCTCAGAGAGCTCGTCACACCGCCGCCTTCGAAACGCTCCCGGCGCGATTCCTCGGACGCTGCCAGCAGGCGTAAGGATGTCGACCGCAAGAGCAGCACAGAATCAGCACCCGGCTCACCGACGACGCGTGGAGTGCGCTCTCTGGCCCCCGATCGCTCCATGACGCCTGCTCACTCGAGTCGATCCCTATACAGCAGCGGCGCATCGATGCCGGCGCATGGCGCAGGTTCGCAGACACGCCAAGGCGGCGTGGTGCCTGCAGGATCACAAGTCATTCTGCTCGACTCAGATTCCGAAGCAGACATTGCTGAAGCAGATACTGCTACTTCTTCAGCCGCCAGGCCGTTGAAAATTCTCGATCAATCTCTGACGGAGGATCATGACATGGACATGGACATGTCCGAGGACGACGACGAATTCGCCGAATATGTTCGCAAGGCTCAAGAGCAGCGCGACAAGGATCTTCTTCGAGTTGAGCAAGAGGCTGCCGATGCCTCTCTCTTCGCGCCCACATCACCCACACCGCCGGCCCAGCCCGAAACGGCCTCACCGTTCATCAACATTGTCGTCACGTCCGAAATACCGGACACGCGGCCTTGCCTGGTCAAATTCCGCTTCGACCGCCCGATGCGCCTGGTGCGGGACAACTGGACGGCGCTGCAGCACCGACACAAGGTGCCTCTGCGCGACCTGGTCGACCGCGACGACGACGTGATTCTTACCTGGCGGCGCAAAAAGGTCTACATGACCTCGACGCTCCTGAGCTTGCGTATTCTTCCCAGTGCCACCACGCCAGGGGCTGCTGTGGTGGAGAGAAGCATGAGAGACGGGTTCAACGACACCGGCACGCGCGTGCACATGCAGGCGTGGACGCCCGCGCTTTTTGCGCAGATGGAGCGCGAGGATGAGGCGGCCCGACGACAACGGGAGATGCCGAGCGAGACGGCAGGTGAGGGAGGCGAAGGAAACGATGCAGAAGACGACGAAGAAGAAGAGAAGAGTGCGGCGGCAGCGATGGTGCGGGTTGTGCTTAAATCGAGAGACCGTGAGCCGGTAAAGCTCAAGGTACTGCCCGAGACGACGACAGACTTGCTGGTGGCGGCTTTTCGCGCGCAGAGGGATGTGCCACCAGGGGCAGACGTCGCGCTGTGGTTTGACGGCATGAGGTTGCAAGAGGGCGCGACCATGGAGGATGCGGATATCGACGACATGGATACGATAGAGGTTCATGTGAAATGACACGCTTCTTTTTGCTTTGCACCTATTTGGTCATGTAGCTTTTATTGCTTTTTTTTTCCACTTTTTTTTGTCTTGATCTTTTCTTCTTGGCAAGGGAAGTTGGCAGCAAGCATGCTTTGGTTACTCTACATCGGGATCAGGATAATCGATGCCCACAACAGCATATGACGCGTCAGGCAGTTATTTTTCTTTCAGATATCCATTTTCAATGGCCGGAATGACCATTCGGTTTATGCACATTGTAAAAAGGAGCCAATGTAGAATAGTGAGCCCAAGAAGAGCATCGTCATGTGTTTAAACAACGAAGACAAAAATATGATGACAAGCCCTCGGGCTCAACACATGCTACTATAGCGAGGAAAGGGAATGCAATGTCTTCTCCCGCCCAAGAAGTATGTTATTAGGATTCTGGTCCTCTATATTGCCAGATCTGGCCGGTGTCATCACAACATAAGATGTTTTCCAACGAAAGCCCGGCCAAGTACACATATGACGCCTTGATTGAGGATGGACGATTATGGTATTTGATAGTAATATTATTTAACCATATGACCGAAACAAAACCCTGCCAACAAAAAACGCTTCCATTTCAATTTCTTCTACATTCTCTTGATGCATCTTTAACCAAGCACGACTCGCATAGTCTGCCGAAACGCCCCGCCTCGCCGACGGTGCCCTAGTCGAGGCTCTGAATCTGGACCTTGATGGCGCCGCTCTTGGGGTCGGCCGACGTCTCAAACGCCTTGACGGCATCCTCCAGCGGGAACCTGTGCGTGACGAGCTTGGAGAGATCAATGACACCGCTTCGGAGAAGGCGGATGGCGCGGGGCCAGGTGTTGCTGTAGCGGTACTGCAGCTGGACGTCGACCTCGCGGACCGAGGCGCGCATAAACGGGATGCTAATCTCGTCCTTGCCGACGCCAATGATGAAGACCTTGCCGCCAAACTTGGTCGCCCAGATGGCGGCCGCGATGCTGCTCTCGACGCCCGTGCACTCCATTGTCAGCGCGGGCTCGACGCCGCCAAACGCGTCCACGATGCGCCGGCTCGCCTCCTGCGGCGACAGCCCCGCTTCCACCTTGTGCGTGGTGACGCGCGGGCAAATCTCCCTCGCAAACGCCAGACGGCTCTCGGAAATGTCGGTGACGACGAGGGGGCACGCGCCGGCGGCCGCGACGCACAGTAAGGTGATGAGGCCGATGGGGCCCGCGCCGCAGACGAGCACCGGGTCGCCGAGGCGCGGCGCGGCGCGCTGCACGGCGGCGAGCGACACGCTGAGGGGCTCGAGCATGGCGCCGTCCTCGTAGGACATGTCGCCGATGGGGTGGCACCAGGCCGCCGGGTGGGTGACGTAGCGGCGGAGCAGGCCGTCGACGGGCGGCGTGGAGAGGAAGGCGACGCGCTCGCAGCCGTTGTAGCGGCCCGTCAGGCAGGGCTCGCAGGCGTGGCAGACAATGTTGGGCTCAATGGCGACGCGGTCGCCGACGGAGAGGGTCGTCACGGAAGGGTGCGCGGCAATGACCTCGCCGGCGGACTCGTGTCCGAGGATGTGGTCGCCGGTGACGACCATGGGGCCAATGCAGCCGGCGTGCCAAAAATGCACATCGGAGCTGCAAGGGTTGAGAGAGAGAGAGAGAGAGACTTTGTCAGGATGGTTTTGGGGAGAGATGGAGAGAGTGAGAGAGGGAGATTTTCAAAACGTACCCGCAGATGCCGGTACTGCGAATGGCAATGGTGACCTCGCCTTCCTTGAGGTCGGCGCCGGCCTGGATGCTCTCGACGCTGGGCCCGGCCTTGGCGAGCCAGAGGTGGTGCTCGGGGTTCGTGTAGACGCCAATGTTGGGCTTGAGGCTGGTAGTTCCATTGGTGATGCCATTGGCGGTGCCATTGGCAGAGGGACTCATCTTGCGCAGATGAGTTTTGGGGGTAAGTGGGCGGGAAATGTGGTTGACGTCGACGCCGTGTAAGACGAGGTGAATCGGGGAGTTGAGACGGGCCACTAGACGAGACGAGTGTGTTTATATATGTAGCAACTGTCGTCGAGTCACGATAACAGCCATTTCTTTATCCGTACGAATGGCAAAAGAGAAAAGGAAGAAAAAAAAGAGGGCAGCGCGACAAGTCAACTGAACAAGCTTCAATTCTTGTTCTATTCTACATGTTGTGGGGACGCCAGCCCAGCAGCGGGGGGGAGACGACGCTGCTGCTCTAATAAACTCGGGGAAGTTGGCGCGAGCTGGCCGTGTGGAAAGGGACGAGTGTGGGGGGTACAGACTGCCGCACCAATCACGGAGCGACGGCTCTCGAAATCGCGGGCAAAGAGCCCCGGGCTAGTGACGGTGGTGGACAGAAATCAACTTGGCTTGAGCGGGAACAAAAAAAAAAATGGACGGGATCGGGAGCGGTCATGGAGAAGAGGCAGCATCATCATCATCATCATCTGCTGGCGGGCAGCTGTCCGCGTCCCAAAATGAGCTTAGCTTTGCAGGGCTTGCGGTCAATGAGTGCTGCGATTCTGGCACGTTGCAGGATAAGCGTATGAGAAGGGGAGAGCTTTCTGTGAAATGAGACAATGTCTACAGAGTATAGTCACGGTCGGAATAGCGACCTACGTATAGTCATGACAAGTTAAATAGAGCAGGAGAAGGATGATGAGAGAAAACCCAAGATCTGTATGCATCACCAAGCCCAAGAGACGGCCTTGGCGAGGCGGTGGACCCCCTTGCCATATTTCGGGGACGCTGGCCTCGTCTCCCCGAGCCACTCCATTACAACTACTACCAAACAGTTCAGAGAAGAACAGAAAAAAATCCTCGATTGTGTTTCCCGCAGAGATGAGATGAAAAGTTCAAAACCGGCAAGCCATCTTCTGTTTCAACTTATTCCTTCTTTCATCCTGCTCGAGTCCACGTTTGGAGAGAGTTAGCGCGGGCTGCGAGGATATATACATGCTGGCATGTACAGTGACCCAAACAAAAAGGACCAAGCCGGGACGGACCGGGCGCGCCCGACAAGACGTGAAGATGTCATGTTTGGGGGCGAAGAGTCACTGCATGCACTGCATGAATAATGAAAGAAACATGCATGGGATGTACAGCCATTGTACAAGAAAGAAAAAAAATCACATTTTCATGGGCGACAAATCGCTACAGATGACAACGATGAGAGCGCCACAGTCTTGGCCAATCCAGAAATAGACGCCAAGTGCACGCGGGGAAAGAAAAAATAAATTAAGGATGCCCATAAATCTAACGCTATATTTGGGGTGGACATGTGCAAATGGAAGGACTTGAGCAAAACTGGTCGCCACTACCTTTCTTTGGTTCTTCTGCTGGCTGCGGAGGGGAGAGAGCACAGACGCTCCTGCTTGGTTGTCCCCCATCATTCCGTCTGTGCTGTTTCACTTACTCAAAACGCGACCCCGCGCGTGCCCGCGCTCGTTTTGGGCCCAGCCGTGCTTAGGTATTCTGTTTCGGCGCAGCCTTTTTTCCGGACAGAAAGAAGAAGATGGAAAAGTTGAAAAGAAGCAAAGAGAAAAAAAAAAGCAAAGAAAAGAAGAAGAGAAAAAAGAAAAAAAAATCGCGCGTATGCCTGCCCGTTCCTACTCTCGACTACAGGAACCAATAAAAGGGCTTGATCTTGAATGCAATGGGCCAATGGGAAGCGACAAGTCGTACAGACACTCTTGCAAACATTGTCGAGAAACTTCATTTCGCCATGGCACCACTCAGACCACAAACCACTGTGATACGAGTACATACAGTGTACAACTAGAGTTTCAGAGGGCAAACGGTTCGTTGGTGGATCTACAAAAGCGGAGTCGAGCAACTTGGCGAGATGCAGAGGTTACATTGGACACTAGAAAACACGGGAAAATGGTCAAGTTGGTTCAGCATGTTGTATTGCTATTGGTGGCTACAGTCAAGTCGATTGCTGCCGTGTTGAACCATGTTCCGGTGGTTTGCTCTGCCCTCCAGTTAGATGCTAATTGTACATGGTTCGCCATAAAAAATTTTGCAGCATGGTGTGGTCCAACAACAAAAGACATATTGTGGAAAGGACAGAAGGCTATTCTTGCTCGCAAAAATGAAACGCCGTGTTAATGATGCTTTCAGATCAATCCGGTGGTCGAGTGATTCGAGTACAGTTGGTTGTACGAGTAAGAAAAAAATGTTCCGTTGTTGGCAAGACGAGGAGGTGCCCGTCGCACGCATCCTTTCCTCTCTAGTTCGATAGTGAATCAACATTTGCGAAATGCTGAAAGGATATCCAAGAGAGAGGCCAAGTACCGGACCACAAATCCGCGTCTTGAAAACGTCTTGCTCACGCGGGAACGAGGCCGTAAAGTTTAAATGTTGCGTATATCCCTCTGCGGATCCTAGCTCCCGAGGGAGAGTTGGGCCGCTAGATGTTGGAGCACGCTTCACTCGCCGACCGAGATGACGACGTCGCCTTTGCAGATGCCGTAGGAGCAGCAAGCCGAGGGGTCGAGTTTGCCGTTCAGAATGGCATCGACTTTTTCCTACAGCACGAGTACGTGTTAGAAACCATGGGGCCTAAATGAGCAGGCTCGCAGACAAGACTCACGTCAGGGCAAGGGCCGCCAGGGCCGATGGGGGCGGAGAGGATGGGAGAGGCCAGAACGGCGGCGATGAGAAAAGAAATCGACTTCATTGTGGAAGTGGTGTGTGTATATGGGTATATGCGTCCAAGTTGGACTATCGGTGGTCCTGTTGCCGATGATTGCCAGAGAAATTTCGCGAGGGTTCGTGTATATCAAGGGCGAAACTTGTAGATGAGGTCGGGGGCACAACAAGCAGGTATATCAAGAGCCGAAAGCAATGTCGAGGGAGGTGCCGAGACAATTGTCTTTTTGTATAGTCATAAAAAGCACAGTTGGGCGCGGATGCACAATGCGAAACGTAAGAAGAGCGTCGAGCGTCGGGGTAAAGAGCTGAAGAGGGTGGTGGTGCGCACTGATGGGTTGTATTGGGTGGGCGGGATGACGGTAGGTGCTAGCCGATCGTGCATTCCCAGAGTGAAGGAGGGGGGCCGGTCACGAAGAGGGCGAGCAGAGGAGTTCTTAGTTAATATAGTTAGACAAATAGCTTGCAGGATCTGACATGCGTCAAAAACGCTCTTTTATTTTTATTTTATTTTTTTCGTGTTATATCATATTATTATTCCCTTATATCCAATGTATCGCGCTGGCCCCATCGAAATAGGATTCCGGCGCCGTACTAGGTGTTACGAGGGGCGCTGGAGCGGGCTCGTGTTATGGGCCACCAAGTCATTGGCTATTGGCCAGATGGGCGAAAAGAACACCAAGGTGTGCTAACGGGTGCTGACGGGGCTGCCAGCCGGCCAGGCTATCGGTCCCCTGGCAATCCTGCGCAGGGTGAAAAGGACACTAGCGGTTGAGCAGAAGACATTCTTTACGAGCGCCAGTAGTTAGCCCAATGAAGCCACTGGAAACAGCGCTAAAGCAGCCAGGGAAGGAGAAGAGGTTCATTTAGTGTCTGTAGGGCTCGTTCAGCCCATAAATTGAATTAAAAAGGAACGCTAGTTGGCTTGTTTGGCTGGCAAAAAAGTCTGTGGTGGCTTGAACCACCCCCCGGCCGCCTTGTTCTCTCCACAATGACGCACGGCGTGGGATGATAATGCAAGTACGCCATTCCAGCAGAAGTCACATTTATGATTTGGGCGGGTTTTTTTTCTTGCCCCGGAAACAACCGAGACATGAAAAGGCAAGTCTTGATCCGTACGGATACAACAAGAAGAGAGCAGAGAAAATGGAGAGTTTGTTAGGATCATCCGACTTCTTCTTCTCAACGGGCAGGCCTCCGTTGTAACCGTCGGTAGCCCACTGTGTTCGTAAAGCACCCGCCAGAGCCACCCAGAACCACGCGCGACAGGGGCTCACGGGCGGAAGCCTCCCAGATCGCTGGCCCTACAGCCTAACTAGGTACAGGCTACGGCTGCCTAAATGGGTGCCTAAATGGGTACCTAGGTAGGTACCTTAGTTATAACAATTCTCGGGGTTGGCGCTGCATTTCGCAATTCGCAATTCGGTCGTTTGCGTCCTGCCCACATTGCCAAGCCACCCAGTGGAATTCAATGTCCATCTGGCCATTCTCGATGTCGAAAGAGAAGAAGGGGAAAATTGGTGCACTTGCGATAATTAGGCTTAATAGAGGCAAGAGGCAAAGGAAAAAGGCAGAAAGGGCTTTCAACGGCGTTTGCTCATTATCGCAGCTGCGGGGTTCGTCCTGCAATCTTGTGAAAAATTTTAATATTGACTGCATGCTGTTCCTCTTGTCCAGATAACAAGACGGCACGAGTGAATACAATTTTATCAATTGAGAACTGCTTTTACTGATCCCATTACCAATCGTACCTTTGACGAATTATGGCAACGATAACTCCGTACCGGCGCTCCCACTGGAATGCTCACCTTTTCCCACAAAAACTTTTCTTGTTGGAACCGAGTCGTCTTCCAATATCCACCCTCACGCTCCCGTATCCGGCGTCAAGGGCTACCAGAAGCTCTTTGCCG
>NW_007930836.1:979561-1024482 GCF_000280675.1 Beauveria bassiana ARSEF 2860 | reverse complement strand
AAACTTACTTCTGTTCCTTCCTCTCTCTCTCTCTCTCTCTCTCCACACACACAGCCAGCCCTGTGTCTCCCTTGAAGAGACAACAACAGCGGAACCCGGCCTTTACGCGAGACATTTTGACGCCATGCCATAACAAAATAAAGACCCATGTAAACCATGCTGTTCCTGACGCTAAGCCGCAACCATGCTGACGCTAAGCCGTTAACCATGCTGACGCTAAGCCGCAACCATGACTAGCGTTCAAGAACCCCGGGTATCCCTCCAAGCCCTCTCCGCCCAAAAGGCTGCCTGCCAAACCTGCCAAACCTGCCAAACCTGCCTCGTCGAAACGAAACCCACCATGGGCCGTTGTTTCTGACGCTATTACCTTTTTACTACCAATCGTATTCGTGCTGCTGCGAATGAATTCCCTTTCCCTTTTCTTCTTCCTCTCGGGGCCCTTTGCAAATAATAATCTGCCTGGTAAGCCCGGCTCTTCACCTTTTACTCTCAAGGTTGCTATCCGAGCCGAAGCTGTGTAATCAGGCTGAGACGCATAGCATAACGAGACCCCTCCTCTCCGTAGCTGAACTCGCAGCCGTACGGAGTAAATGACTTGGGCAGGCTCCTGTCGTTTCATTTCTCAATCCGCTTGAATCTCTTTCCCTACCACCCCTGTTCAAAGTTTCCCATTTCGTCACCGCATGCATGGTGATATGATATATCATATATCCAAACCTCAACTACGGATAGAGTCAACCGCGTCCATCCCGCCGCCAGACCTCCAACCCAACACCCGCAACCACTACCCGTCCGCCTCCTCCCCTCTTCCGCTCCAGCACGGCAACGTCGCCCGCATCCGCCACGCCGCTGTACGCTTCGTCTAGTAAGCGCATCCCCTGCGCACCTTCTCTGATCGCCCACGTCTTGACCCACTGATCGTTGCTCACGCTCACGCACCGCACCTCCCCGTCGTGCTCCGTGATGGCGACGCCGGTTACAGCCGCGGCGTGCGCCCTCCTCACCACCGCGCCCAGCTCGGCCCGGACACACAGCGGTCTTGCAGTATCGTCCGCCTCCCGCTTCAGCAGCGTCCACGCGAGCGCGTTGTCGTCGCCGCCTGTCACCACACCGTAGCAACCGCCACCGCCACCGCCGCCGCGTCTCGTCAAGTCGAGGCTTTTGACGCTGCTCTGGTGCACCTGCAGCGTCTGCGCGAGCTCGTACCTCCCATCGCGCCCTTGCCAGAGCGCGACGTGCCCGTCCGTCGACGCCGTTACTACGTGTAAGTCGCCGTTTTGCGTCTCCAGATGCCGCGCCTGCGTGAGGCAGGCTCCGGTATACATGCCCGCGCAGACGAGCGCGAAACCGCCCGCCGCTGTGTAGCGATACGTCTTGAGCGCCGAATTGGACAGCGCAATCGTCACCATCGTGCTGTCGGCATCACTGTCTGGCGCAACGTCAAAGTCCATGATGCGGAGGTCTTTCATCGGACTCTTGTCCGCAAAGACGCCCTCACACACGACGGCTAGACGGCCTGCGTACGCCGAGTCCAGCGTCCTTACCCGCCATGCAAACAGCTCCTCGTTGCCGCCGCTGGAGAAGAGATATTCATCGCCGCGCCACAGCACCTTTTGCAGACCGGTCACATGCCGCTTCATGTACGCCCTGTGCTGCATCCTGCTGCTGTCGCTATCAAACTCCCAGAGTCGGATCGTGGTATCCTCGGCACCCGTCGCCACGTACCGTCCGGCCGCCGCCAGCGAGCGAATCTCGCGTCCGTGCTGGCCCAAACGCACCACCTCGTGGAAGCGTCCTCGCTGTGAGTGCACTGCTAGCCGCGACGTCCGCGTAAAGGCGAGGCGCACCCGACCTGCTGCGCACGCGGGTGCGTGCTCGTCGCGTGCCAGGCGAAACGTGCGGTGCGCGCCGCCGCAGTCCATGGCCGCGAGCTCCTCGCGGCGCGTCTCGTTCCACACGACAAAGTCCTTGCTGCGGAAGCCGTACAGGATGAGCTCTGGCGCGGCAGCATCTCCCGTGAACCACGCGCCCTCGATCCACGGCCCAAACGGCGGCGTTGTCTCGTGGAGAAGCATCATCTGTGGAGCGGCGACACTGTCAAATTGAAGCTGGAAGATGCGGTACTTGCCGTCGCGGCTCGTTGCGAGGACGTATTTCGCGCGGCTATCTGCCGATGAGCTTGGCGGCAGCGGCACAATGGCTGTGATAGCGTCTCCGCTGGCGGGCGGTAGGTTGAAGACTGGGCGCCACGCGCCCTCATCGGCAGCGCTCCGTCGCAGCAGGGCAATCCAGCCGTGGCGAGACCCAAGCGCCAGCAGGTCGTCGTCGATGCGCGCTGCACTAACGGCCACGAAGCGGCTGTCCAGGCCGTCTATCGCTGCCTGGCTCTTGACGGCGCCCGTATCCCGGTCAAGCACGAGGTGCACCGACGCGGCGTCGCGATGGAGGTGCACAACGGCCTCTGCGTCGTCGTCCGCCGCGCCGCGTCCCGTGCCAGACAGCGCATTCACCTCGACCACGCGGCCCGCGAGGCGTGCCACCGGGACGACGCGCCGGTCGCAGAGCCCAAAGTAGTAGATGCCACCTGTAACGGACCCCAGTAACGCGCCGCCGTAGGAAACTCTTCTGATCGCGTACACGTTTTGCATGTCCGCGCGCGTAGCCTCGTCGTCGACGGCAAGTTCCTCCCACGTAGTAGTATTCTTGCCACGAAACGTGCCCAGCAGCAGCGTGCCCATGTTGCCCACTGCTAGCAAAACGTCGGGCGTGAGGAAGTCGTACCGCCCAATCACCTCCTTGCGCTGCTTGGTCGTCGTCGTCGACGGCAGCTGCTCCTCGCCGCCGATTGCTGCCCAAATGTCTCTTGTCTCCCACGTCTCTGCGTAATTGTACACGTCGTCGTTGTCGCCGTCGTCATTATCCGCCGCCGTTTCCTTGATGAGCGTGATTTTGCTGTCGGCGCCGCCGGTCAGGATCCGCGTCGTCGGCGCGCCGCCCCCGTCTTCCATGTTACAGTAGACGGCCCGCGACCACAGGTGCTTGCCGTCGTGCAGCGCGTACGTCTTGTCATGGACGAGCGGCTGCGGGTCGCGCAGCGCGGCCTCGACATCTAGACTCCATTTCTGCGCCGTCGCGTCCTCGCCAAACGAGAACACAGACAATAAGCCCTCGCCACCGCTCCAGCGTTGGCGCTCAGCATTGGTCAGTAACGTGGCGGGGTCGCCGGGGAGACCAAACCAGACACCCCAGATACGTGAGGCATGGCCCATGGCCGTTGCGATGGGCGCGACGTTGGCGCGGCCGCCGTCGCCGTCTCCTCCGTACGCGGCCGGCGCGCATCGAAACCCCGTATCGGCCGCCGTCTCTGTCGCCACCGCACCATGCCCTGCATCGGTGTTGTCGCCGTCTTCTTCGTACTCTGTAATGTTCCAGATCCGGATCGTGCGGTCGTCGCTGCAACTCGCCAGTAGTCGCACCGCGCCGCCGCCGTCAGGCATCTCCATCCTCGGCGATATACGCACGCCAAAGATGGACCCCTCGTGGCCCGACAGCGAGTACAGCATCCGCGGCGTGCCGCTGCTGCCACCACCACCACCACCACCACTACTCCCGAACACGTGCTTCCAGACCAAAACGTCCCCAAAGACGGTGCCCGCCGCGACGAGCACCTCGTCCGGCGCCGTCCAGCACACGCTCGCCGCGTACAGCATCGGCCTGCTGCTCGGCGAGACCAGCGGCGACGCCAGCGCCAGCGCCAGCGCGCCCTTTTCACCATTGCGCATCCTCGCGGTAACGATCTCGTTGTGCGCCGTCACCAGCACCACGAGGTCAGCGTCGGCCGGACACACGGCGCCGTCGTAGATCCAGTCCGGCGCGCGCAGACGCGCCACCCGCGGCTGCTGCGTCTTGCCTACGCTGGCTGCGATGATGGCAGAGAGCTCGAGGACGGCGACGGAGGAGCCGCCCCAGAGCAGCACACGACCTTCTGACGACGCCGCCGTGGAAGAAGCGGAAGAAGCGGCGAGCTTTTCACTGCGGTGCACGTGGATGCCGTGGATGGGCTGCGCGACGAGGACACGCACAACGCGCGCGACGGGCGTCTGCCGATCGAGCGGCTCGTCAAGGGCATCGCGGCGGCCCGTGCCGACGCGGTAGACGACGAGGTCAGTGTCCTCGCCGGCGAGCACGTGGAGCGCGCCGGTGGCAGGGTCCCGATCAAAGGCGACGGCGGTAATGGGTACTTGCGCGAGCTCCCTCGTCAGCCTCACAGCGCCCTGGTCCTGTAGTGTAGTCAGCTTACTGATGCAAGTTGTATACAGACGTTCAAGAGCGCGAGGGGTGCTCCAGGGCTGCTGTTGAGCCGGGGGGGGAGTCGTCGTGGTTCAACGTACTGCCATGATGGAGGGGCACAACTCCTCAAAATGTGCTGTCGCGCGGAGTGGCTACGGCGAACGCATGCAGCTTATTGGCGTCGTTTAACTTTTTAAGAACTCGTCAAATCTTTTTATGAGCTCGGCGGTATTTTGCTCGCCCTGTACGGTTTGTAGAGCCGTTCGTTGTGTGATTAGTTGTACAGAGGTCGAAAATTTGCTCCACAGCTAAATTCTGGACGGTGCAAAGTATGGTGGTCCCGGCTTGAGCCTACGATCACGAAAGCGCCCCGTTAATCTGTAATTCACAACTTGAATGCAGTCTATTGATGTTAACTCATTCTTGAATCTATTCTTCGTCATAAGTGGTAGCGTAAAGTAATACTAGCCCGGGCTTTGCCCACTATATATGCCTATAAAAATATCTTGCCATAATCATGAGCACCGCCAAACAACGAGTGCTGTTTCCAAACGCCAGTCTAAACTACCATTTTCGCTCAAAAACAAGGGTGAAAAGGAAATCATATAGACCAGAGGTCTGCTTATGCGCGGTGAGAGTAGGGCTCGTAGGCCAGGTCAGAGCGGCCATTGCCCGCGGGGTAGCGAGCGGGTTGGCCGTTGTAGTAGGAACTGTTGTTGTAGCCGGCGTGATGCTGAGGCTGCTGCTGGAAGCCAGTCATTTCGTGCTGGGTACCAAGAGGGGCGTAGCCGCGCGAGGGCATGAGCTTCTCGCCGTCGCCGTGGCTGTCACGGTTGCGGACGCTTCGTGCGCGGCCGTGCTCAGGCTTGCAGCAGCAAATTGTAAAGACCCAGAAGAGGTTGGCGCCGAGGGCAAAGGCGGCGGCAATCCAGACGGCGGCCAGGAAGCTGGTCTGGATACCGCCCTTCACGCCGTAGATTTTGGCAGAGGCCTCGACGGCGCCAACAACAGCAGCAGATACTCCAGTCGCTAAGCCAGCTGCGGCAAAGACGAGAATGGTGGTTATGCAGGCAATGAGCCAAGTGAGGCAAGAAACGACGCGGGAGCAGCTCGCGAGGATGCCGATCAGCAGCTCGACACCGAGCAAGATATTGGCAGCGATAAAAGCAATCTCGGTAACCTTCATGATAGTGCGGAACGCCTTGATAGACCCGCGGATGTCCTCGGGGAGGGGAATGCTGACGCCAGCCGCGGTGCCAACATTCTTGAGGTACGTGTCGTTGAGGGTGCGCGAGGCCCAGTTGAACTCAGCCTTTGTGCACTCGCGCTTGCCGTCCCTTGTAGAGCAGAAGCCCCAGAGGTCGACCTCGAAGACGTAGTCGAGGTTGAGCTCCTTTGCCGTGACATTTTGGCCTCCGGTGGCCTTGTTGAGCAGGCTGTCAATGTCGACACCGAGGTCCTTGCCAATGCTGCTGACGTCAACACCGGCGCTCTTGGCGATACTCTCGATACCCGCCCTATCGACCGTCAGGTTGGTCGTGTCGAGCTTGAACATGAAGGTGTTGTGATGGGCGACGCCGGCGAGGGTGGCGTAGAGGAGGGCGGCGAGGGAGGCAATTGTTAATAGGAGTGGCAGAGCCACGCAAATGGCGCGACCGATGGCCATGGCTGCTGTGATGTGTGATGATAAGGTGTTGCGCGGGTGTGCTGGTGGTTGGCCCGGTGTGCTGGTTGGCCCGGTGCGGTTGTTGTTGATCTGCGTTGTCGTGTAAATACAAACGGAGCAAGAGACTGAGGGCTGTTGCGACCGGATCGTAGGAAAGAGTTCAACTCGAGATGAGCTAAAAACGCAGGAATCAAGGTGCAAGCTGGAGAGATGAGATGCAAATAAATACAAAACGAGATATGTTGGATGGGAGTGAGGTAAATACGAGGAAGGGGGATGACGAGTCGTTTATAACATGTGCATGTCGAGACTGGGCTGCGTAACGGAAGCAACCAGGACTAGGTAGGTAGGTAGGGGCCTGGAGCAGGCTGGCTGGGCAGCCCCATCAGAGTCAGCCCAAGTAACCCTCGCACACCTTTTCTCTCAAGGTTAGGCTGTTTGAGCTTGATCATGGCACTCATCTTCAAGCTTGTTTGGGCAGAGCGGATGCTTACTTGGGCGGGGAATTGGGGCTGGCACTTGGCCAGGGTGGTGGCGCAGTTGGCGGCGCAGCTGCTGCGTGGCAGGTAACTCGTACCGCTTAATCGGGCAATGCGCTGCGGGATAATGACGCGGGATAATGTGTAAAATTATTTACCTCCTCTTTTAGCCTTTTTTCCCCCTGCTTTTTTTTTTACGCTTGATCTTTTTATTCTATCTGCGTGTGCTGCGCAAGACAATAGTTCTCCACGTCCCCCACTGGGTCGCCGCGGGCAGCTTCGCCTTGTGTTGCTGGCTGATGACGAATTTGATTGAGACTCTTCTTTTTTTTTAGCGGGGTTCCTGCACCCAGGGGCTGCTGCCAAGTGCTTGGAAAGTTGGAGTGCAGCTCACTGGACAACCTAAAAAAAACATGCAGCCACTCGACTAAAAATATCGAGCACCGCCAGGTCAGCACCGTGCAAACGGCCCTTTATGAGAAAAGATGGGAAAGAAAAGGAGATAAATTAGCCCTGTCAAAACAAAAAGGGAACCAGAGATAATAGTGAACAGAGCCGCTCCACATTGCTACCCTTTACTTGTCAGTGACGGGGTATTTTTCTTTACAATAACACTCCGGGCACTGTGCGCTACTTCTGGCCCACTGATCCACGAAATACTTCCACAGTCTCCCACTAACTCCTCTTGTCCGTTTATATCTTGCCGCCAAGAGCCTCCAATGCGATTTGGTTTTCGGTCGATATTGTAAACAATCCGCGCACAACTTAAACTTCTTCTTTCTGTGGTAAATACGACGATCGCATAAAGGCTAAAAGCGCCATATGAGCTGGTATATACGATTGCAGGCAGACGGCAGGAGATTTCTATGTCTGGCCACAGAGGGAACTCTGATTCTCAACATGGACGATACCTTGAGGAGCTCTCTGCTTGCTAGGGCGAGACAGACTGCGTCAATGGTGTCTAGCATCTGAAAGATGCGAAGTAGAAGTTCCGTCGGCAAGGCCACGAGGGAGCAGGAAATAATTGGCTTGCCAGTCAAGAGCTACGTGTATCGTTAGTCATTGCGGCTAAATCTGCATGGCCAGAGGAAGGCAAACCTGCTCAGGTTGAGTAAAGTATCGTTCACATTGATGTCGGTGCAAAACACGCGACGTCATATTGGGAACACGTCTGCAAGTTGCAAATAATAAACTCGGGCTTCAAAAATTCTATGACAAGCCTTTGCCGTACTCCGGGGACTAAAGGCTTCCCTTTGATTGCTCGATGGGCCAAGGCTGTTTCGTAAGTCGTGCCAGGTTGTTTGTTCACACATCTACCTTTCTGTAGTTGTCGTTAATAGCTGCGATGTGCACTGTGATTTATGCGGGCGGGCACCACATTAGGACCCACATATTAGCCACCACCTCCACCTCCACACACTGGACGAGCATCAACTCGCCAGTCCATGCAAGCCAATCTGCACTCGTATCATTCAACCAACCGATTAACTAGCCCAAGCACTCGTCTCCAGCATCTGATTTGCCTATTGCCGCGTCAGCTATCACAGCTAGTCATCGTTCCCCGCCCTCTCGACTTCATCCAGCCATCGGTTTCACACGCTCGTCGAATGCAACCTTTAATCGCTCGGCGGCCATGGCTGACAAGCGGAACCTACTTCTCTGCCTCGACGCATTTGGCACCCTCTTCAGCCCCAAGGGCTCCGTAGCTCACCAGTATGCCCACGTTGCGCGGCAGTGCGGCCTCACCGGCTTCTCAGACGGCGAGCTCGCGACGCATCTGATGGCCGCTATCCGCGAGGAGCGCACGCGTAACCCCAACTACGGCAAGGCCACCGGTCTTGGAGCCACGCAGTGGTGGACGAATGTATCCGAGCCCGGGCGCAGCCTCTTGCTTCTATCCAACAAGAACCATCATCATGCTAATATTTGTCTTTTCTTCTGGCCCCCGACTTCCGGATAGGTCATACACAAAACCTTTACTCCACTGATTCCAGAGAACCAGCCGTTTCCGCCGACGTTGGTCCCGGCGCTGATTCATCGATTCGCCTCAGCCAGAGGCTACGACGCGCAGCCCGACCTCGTCCCCGCACTGCGCGCATTGCGTCGCCCCAAGGCGCTGCACGCCTTTGACAAGGTCGTTATCGGCGTCCTAACCAACTCGGACGATCGCGTACCCAGTATTCTGTCCTCGTTTGGCCTAAACGTGAGCCCGCTACGCTACGGTGCCGACGAGCACGCCAGCCCTCGTCCGCGGGACGACTACGACGTCGACTTTCACTGCATGTCTTATGACGTGGGCTTTGAGAAGCCCGACGCGCGAATCTTTGCCGCCGCAGATTCCATGCTGGACAGGATCGTCACGGCGCGAGAAGGGGGATCGGCGCGGGGGCAGGACTGGTACAGGATTTACGTCGGCGACGAGCACGCCAAAGATGTCCTGGGGGCCGCCAATGCTGGCTGGCATCCTATCCTGTTGGATTCTGACTCGCAGGCCTCCGACGTGCCAAAGCTTGAGGACTGCCCAGACCAGTCCATCGCTGACGTGTTTCAACTTCATCCCGTTGTGCGCGTGCCGTCTATACGGGCCCTGGCGCTGTTGTTGTCTGGATCTGGATGGGCTTCGAAGAAAGCGTCCTGGCACTAGATCGAATCTCTCCCTCAACTGCCGTACGTGATATACCGGTTGTCTTCTTCCCAGTGGAATTATGGTTCGTCAGCTAGCATGGCGCGAGCCGCCCCTCTGTTGCGTGACCCTTCGCGTGAATCCGGACCGCAGCAGCGTCGTGCTACCTATCTACTGATATCGCCTGTAATGTATGCATGTATGTAATACACTGCCACAATGAGCACGTACTATTTCGGGTAGTGTTCGCTTTGCTTATGGCACATGTCCAGCTCACAGAGAAAACGATGGCCAAGCTTTCTACATGGAAGACAGTGGCGCTCCCAAGACTATCGGCCTCTTGCGCGACAGACGTGCCATGGATGGCGTCAAATCTCGGGAGGGAAACTAATGATGTTCTTCAATTTGCACCGTAGTGCTCACGCGTTTGTTGATGCGTGCTAACAAGCGGATGATGGGCTCGCTGGACATACTACGCCATAATCTTTCGCGCAGTGCTCACCTCGCCAGCTAGGCGATTGGCATATAGCAGTTGAGCAGCAACAATGGCACACAAGGGTTTTCTGGTTATTGAATGTGACACCTGCATGGATGGCTCAAATTGGAGCAAGGCCAAACGTGTTGAACTAGTCACTGAACTGGTCGTTGATATCCTTCCACGACGAACGTCAGAGTCCATCGTCGTCTTGCTACACAGGCACCCCGGTGTTTGCAGGGCTGGCTCACGCAGATTCATTGTTTTCACTACTTTGACATACGAGTTGAAGAATTTGATACGCAACCTCGAAGAATGCGCGGACTTAAAAATAAGCAGACATGACGTGCGTCACCATGCACAGTTGTGCACCGCCACCATTTGGGCGGAACGTCTAAATTTAGAAGCCACGCCACCGGCTGGATATCGGCAAAGGCAATCTGGGTTCTGAAAAACGGATTGTCGCGGCAGCGTTCGAAACTTTGGTGATTGCGTGGCGGGTTCCGGGATGGCATGTAATTGGTAGCATCAGATTGGCCGATACATCAGGTGAGGAGCTGCTATTGGCCTGCCACGAGGTTCGGCGCAAGCCAGCCCCCAGCAGCGACGCGCATGTTAAATGTATAGACTTTAGTGGTTGCGTCGGCCCCCCAGGCGGAATTACTCGGCTTTTGGCCATGGACATGTCGATATTATATTGACCCGGACTCATCGGAGATACGGGTAGCTGGCATAATGGACTGTCCGGCGACTTGTACAGGTTTGGGCCTGTAGGCAAACCTAACATAGAAAGCGCGTCCGGATTATTGCGATGGATCATCAGGCTGCAGGCCGTGTAGCAGTAGCTGCAGAATAATTAGCGCGCTAAAATATATTGCTGCATAGTATATTGGCGTGTCCGATAGATATAGATTCACCAGTAGTTTTTGACTCTGTGGCCATACCACGGCGGCCCAACGACATCGGCTGTTCAACAGCGGCTATAATTGGACGCCGGCGAGTTGCATTTGGGTGCCCAAGGTCACGCGCACACTCGTCAGAGTAAGAAACTAATTAGCAGCAATCTTGATGTGGCAGCGGTCAAGGAATTTGCAGGGCTCGTGAGCGCCCGCAGCGAGGTGTTGGACATGGGCACGGCCGCGGAGACGTGTGGTGCCGCTGGTGCGCCGGAGAAGTGTGACTCGAAATCAGTTGGCGTGGGACTAGGACCGTAGGGTCCGAAGAGATGTGCCTGTCCGAGTCGGTGGGCGGCGACGACGGCGATAGTGAGGAAACAGGTGGCGCCGATTCCCTGGCCGGTGGGCGGGCGGGCGGGCGCAAGCCGGAAGGGCAAGCAAAGGGCAAGCTTTGGCCCAGGCGTTGTCGAGACGGCCAAAGCCGCCAAGCGAGAGGCTGTCGGTCAAGCGATGAGGATGGTGTGCACGGAGCAGAACGGAAAAAGACTGCACAGAGACAAAGCATTGTCGTCGGACGGCAAAGACGCTTCAGCTCCACTACTGCTTTTAGAGGTGTGGCCGCACCAGCCTCGCCGAGTGGTTGAAAGCGCGGGCAGGCTGGCAGGCTTGGGACAAGGCGTGGGCGCATCCCTGGCTAGTGTGGCACGCCCGCTGCAGAGAGCGCCGCGTCCGGACGGGCTGGAGGGCATTGGAGAGCAGTAGCGGATATGCTAGCGGCCGGATGACCTGCGTGGAATCATGGCGTGTGTTCGAGACCCAAGGCTGTGAAGCAGAGTGACAAGGTTGTGATATCTGGAGATGAGCGTGAGATGGTCGTAGTTTGGACATATCGGGAGTTGTAGGAGGCATGTTTGGCCGAGAAGCGAAAGATCGAATTGACACAAGTGGCGTGACAGCTGGCAAGCATGGAAGAGGCGAGTTGCGACAATTGGCAGCTGGCAGCTGGCAGCTGGCAGTTGACAGTTGGCAATTGGCAGTTGGCAGCTGCATGGACACTGGAAAAGACGGCCCGTCGTTATGTTCCATGTCATGAGGTTGTTGGCCGACAGGGGCAGCAAAGTACCTGAAAGTCTCTAAAAACCATCGAATGTTCCCGGCTGCTGCAGCTTCCAGGGCCCCCAAGCCCCCCGTGAATATAGGCGCTATGGCCGCTGTGTGAACCAGCCGGAGCCGCCTGGAGCGCTTTCTGTAGGGCTGTCAGCCTTGGTTTCTCTGCCGATTCGTCTGTCGTTGCCATCTGTAGCCAGAAGTAGGTAGGTTGGTAGAGTCAGGTCCTCGCCGTTTGCAATCGCTTGTGTACGCCTAAACTAGGTAGTCTTGGGGGAAACGATTAACGAAAAGGCATACAATACAGCTGTCATATTCTTACTCAAACGTCAACATCTCCCCGTCTGCTTCCGATCGCCATCGCAACCATCTTCCCATACTTCTGTGTCACGCGCAACCGACCTCTCCAGCTGCCGACAAATTCTAATTCTATAGTATTCCTTGGCTGCACAGCTCTCGTCTCCCCCAGCCGGCGCCGGCCTGCAACCCCCCACCGCCACCTCAGCCCGCTACTGGGCTCTGCCGTGCTCCTAGAACCTTGGAGGGTGCTCAACCTGTGGCCGGCAACACCCAACAGCGACCCAAACCACTCGCGCCTCCAGCTCCAGCTCCAGCCCAGAAACATATTGCCACATCCGCCGCCCGCTGAATTAGCCAGAGCCTGCTCGAGCTGGATGAATTGTTTGTCCACACCTGCGTTCCCTCGCTCCCTCGCTACTGGCAGTTCCGACGAACAGAAGCACCTTGGCACCACGCTGTGCCAGAAACCTTAATCGCTGTCGCCGCTTTTCGCCCCCCTCCTCCACTTCATCATATCGCGCCAAAAGCTGCAAAAGTCATCAACTCTCGTCACACTTCTCACACACCTCACACTTTTTACATCTGCTCACGGCTCTCAAGCTGCTTGGCTCTCTACTCCATTGTCAACCTCTATATCCGCCTCTTCTTCCATCTGCTGTCCGTCGTTCGCTGTCGGTAAGTTTTGCCTCCTTCTCTGGCGCCCCATGTATGCGTCACTGTTGGGTTGTCGACTTGTCTTTGCGCTGCGCTTTCGCCGAACTCGCTTTTGTCCTGCTGCCATCGTCGACGTCTGCCTCCCAGCCATTGCCTCCCGTTCACGCACCTCAATCTTGACCCCTTCGTCTCCCGGTCTGGTCTCGTGGCTTTCAAGAAATGTGCCGCCATCGCACTCTCTCTGTCTCTCGTTCCTGTCGCTGTCGGTCCTCGTCGCTATTCCCGCCTCGGTCCCGGAAAGCAGCTTCGAGACATTGATCCTTGACCGTGAGACTGTTCGGCGCCTTGGCAAACCGTTTCTTCCCACTCTCGTGTCGCTGCGCTCTGCAGGTACATTCACGCGACCGCCCGTTGTTGCATTGCGCCGCTAGCTCTGTCGTGCTTATCACTGCTCAACTCTTTCCCCTCGTCTTGGGAGTCGCATGCTTGCCGTCATTGTCGCCGGCTCTGCACAGCGCCGCGCCTGTCTCTTCCTTGTACCACTGCTCCTCACATTCCACTGATCCATTTTCTTGCATATTGCATGAAATGTCTCTGCTAACGTGAACCTATCGCCTGAGAATAGTTTCCCGCCCTTCCCGGCCCCTGTCGATTCCTGCCCGCCTCGACACCGAACCCTCTACCCTGCCCTGCAGGCTCTCTCACAATCTCACGGGCCATCCGACGTCATCATTGCTACCGCATCGCAGCCAAACATTGCTTTTTGTAGCCATTCGCGGTATCCCGCTCTGCGACAGGATCCGCGTCCCCTGCTCAGCGACTCAAAATTTACCATTCAGAATTGAATGCCAATTTCACTCTCCCGCATCAGCGCTCTTCTGCGGCTACGCATTTTCTATCGTCTCAACCCAAACACCCTGCACCTGGCGTACCCTTAGTTGCGTTTGTCTTCCTCTGACAGCTTAGCGGCACCTGAGACAGCTACAGCAAACTTCGTCGTCACACGACCATCATCGCGGCCATGGGCAACCAAAGCTCCAAGCCCGATGGAGGATCGCCTAAATCTGGTTCCACTGACGGACCTCTACAGTCTTATCCCTCCATCAGCAGAAGCGACACTAAAGACTCGTCCCGATCTTTCCGTTCACTGAGGTCCAAGATCCCGGGAAGCTCCAAAACCGACAGCCCGAGAAACTCCACGCTGCTCAGCAACGGAGACTCCGACAAAAGTCTCGATGCTGCCTCTGTTCGATCGGGCAAAAGCGGCCGCTCAAGCGCTTCGCGAGGCAGCCGTGGTGAAAACACTCTCAAGCACAGCTCTACCGACATGTCAATTGCCGACTCTATGCTATCCAACGAACAACCGCCGCCCTCGCCCATCCAGTCCAGCGCCTCCAGAGCTGCCGGCAGTGCTCACGACGTGAGCGCCGCTCAGGCTTGTGGCGAAGTCGATCATGTTTCCGATCAGCCTCCTTCGGCGGCCGCGGCCAGCGCCAATACACACTTACAGTGTCCTGGGCAATCGATTCTGGTTCGTCGCGATACTAGCAACAGTCAAGTGGTACACAAGGCGCCTTCGACCGAGTCTGCCAAGGTTGATAACTCCAATGTCGCCATGGCCGACATCAAGGAAATGGATTTGGATGACTATATCAAGCGCCTTCTGGATGCTGGTTATGCCGGCAAAGTCACGAAGAGTGTGTGCTTGAAAAATGCCGAGATTGTCGCCATCTGCCAACGCGCTCGCGAGGTACTCCTCTCCCAACCTGCCCTACTCGAGCTCGATGCGCCTGTCAAGGTTGTGGGCGACGTCCACGGGCAATACACTGATCTTATTCGAATGTTTGAAATGTGTGGCTTCCCCCCCATGGCCAACTATCTCTTCCTCGGCGACTATGTCGATCGTGGGAAGCAATCATTGGAGACGATTTTGTTGCTACTGTGCTACAAGCTCAAATTCCCGGAAAACTTTTTTCTGCTCCGGGGTAACCACGAGTGCGCCAATGTCACACGAGTGTACGGCTTCTACGACGAGTGCAAACGAAGGTGTAACGTCAAGATCTGGAAAACGTTTATTGATTGCTTCAATACCCTGCCGATCGCTGCCATTGTTGCTGGCAAGATCTTTTGCGTTCATGGTGGTCTCTCGCCAGCCCTCAGCCACATGGACGATATTCGAAACATTGCTCGCCCTACTGACGTTCCCGACTACGGTCTACTCAATGATTTACTATGGTCTGATCCGGCAGACATGGAACAAGATTGGGAAGCGAATGAGAGAGGGGTGAGCTATTGTTTCGGCAAGAGAGTCATTACAGACTTCCTTGCTGTCCACGATTTTGACCTTATTTGCCGTGCACATATGGTCGTAGAGGATGGTTACGAATTCTTTAATGATCGAGTTCTAGTTACTGTGTTCAGTGCGCCGAACGTACGTCTCCCCCCTCCCCACTGCCTTTTTAGAGCTGCACTAACTTGACGAAGTACTGCGGCGAATTTGACAATTGGGGGGCTGTCATGTCAGTCAATGCAGAGCTTTTGTGCAGCTTTGAATTACTTAAACCCCTTGACTCAAGTGCTCTCAAGAGTCATATCAAGAAGGGTCGCAACAAGAGACAGCACATGCTTAACAGTCCTGTAAGTACTCGAGATTCAGTAAATGCAGAGCCAGCTCTAACAGAAACAGCCCGCAAGTGTCTACCCCCAGAGTGTATAGTGAGGCCTACACAGATGAGTTACAAGCTCACCGGGGTTTTCACCCATATCATGGTTAGTCACATGATATTCTTATGCCGATGCGACGGTTATTTCGGAGCCATGTTTGGCTGAGTAGCGCTATTGTCGGGCATGATCATCTCGGCGTCGGCGACAGGCACACCGAAGAGTCGGTAATGTAGTTGGCGGATCCGTGCACCAGAACCGCACGAGTGCATCATTTTGGCCAGCGTGGATATTGAGCTCGACCTGGCTCTCGCGGCCGTGTATGCTGGTGTTTGATGGCAGTCGACGCAGGTTGTCGATTGGCTAGGCGTTTTGCTTTTTTCTTTCTTGTGGTGCACAATGCTTGGGAAGTTGTGTTGTTTGATGGCCTAAGCTATTCATAGTTGTGCTATTAGCGCCCGTCCGTGTGTTACATACGGCGTGGCCATGTTGAGATGTTGTGTTACGAAGACGTTGGAATATATGATACTACAGAAGGCATATGAGCCGGCGGTGGGCCGTTAGGGCCGGTGTAGTGGGCTATCTAGCATACTTGTTTTGAAATCTCCTTAATATGAGAATCCTTACGCACTTAATTGAATGATCTGTAATTGTTACAGAAGTTCTGTGACGCAATCGTAGTTAGAAAGTCTCGAAATGCTGCGGCATGGTGGCACAGGGACGTGGCTGCTTAGTCACCACCAACACGGCGGAAGAAATTTGGTCTGTACCTAAGGAGCTTGGAAATTTGGACGGCAGCAGCCGATATCGACACGCGCACACACAACCACACGATGAGCACACCATCCTTTCGCTCGCTGGTCTGCTCCCGGGCCAGGCCAGAGCTCCTCAAGACGGGCCAGGCTCTCGGCAACTACTTTCGCGAGTTTTCCACGACACAATCGCTCGCCGACAATGCCACCGCCCCCCCAAGCGGTCGCGGTAACAACGACAGCAACGGCCGAGGACAAGGCAACGCCCGCGAGCGCGGCCGCGCCGCCGTCTCCGCCATCAACAACATGATGAGAGGCCGTGGAAAGTCTGTCGCCGGCCCTAAACCCGAAGGCGGTGCTCCTCCCGCCGGTGCTGGTGGCCCCAAGGTCCTCGACGTCCGCAGCCTGCCCAGGGGCCTGACGCGAGGGCGCGGCGGTTTTCGCGGATCCAGCAGCGGCGGCTCGACGGGTCCGGCGGGCGTGAATCGATTCGCGGCGCAGGGCAGAGGCGGTGGTAGTGGAGGAGGACGCGGCGGCTTCCGGGGACGAGGGGGCGCTGCTAGTTCCCGCGGACGAGGTGGCCGAGGCGGCCGAGGCGGTCGCGGCGGCGGCCGTGCAGAAGATGGTGAGAAGAGAGACGGCGGTGGCCGCAGAAAGGGTGGCGGCCCGGAAGCGGATCCCTACGCGGTCATGGACGAGGCCGAGACGGCATTTGACATGGCGATTCGGTTCCGCCAGCCCACACCGTACGAACCGACGCTCGACGTCGACGGGCTGCTCGCGCATGCGCCCGCCGTGCCAACCAGCGTCGCCGGCCGCCGCGCCGCGGTGCTAGGCAGTCTGCAGGCCATGGGTGGCGGCACGGGCGACTCCATCGGCGCGCCGAACGGCTACCTGCCCAGCGCGGTCGACGGCCGCGTTCAGCAGGACGGGCTCGCCTTTTTTGCGACGCCCGCGGCGCGAGGCTGGGCTGAGGAGCAGATCCAGGCCAAGCAGCGCGAGGGTGGTGCGGACGCTGCGACGACGACGACGACGACGACGACGACGACCGCGTTTGCGACGGTGGGCGAGGCGGTGCAAAAGGTGGTGGTCGAGGCCGCGGTGGCTGGCGCGCACGAGACGCCCCGGTTCGCGACCGACGTGCACGGCATCGTGCGCGCGCAACACCTGCGCTCTGGCAGCTACGGGCCTGCCGCCACGGCCATGTTCGAGAAGAAGCTGCGAAGCCTCGTGGGAGAGCCGAAGCTGGCTGCTGTGGAGTCAGAGAGGGCCAAGGAAGCAAAGGCTTGAGCGGTTCCGAGTACCGACAGTTCAAATGTACAAAATGTAATAACGAAGGGGGGTCAAGAAAGAAGACGGTTGCGGTGGAGATGGGGGTTTCAGCAAAAGAGGTCTGGTGAAAATGTCGAGAAGGAATGGTGTGTCATTGCAGCTCGAGCAATAGCTGCCTGTTTTTATCACGCTCTCATCAATGTACATGTACAGTAGTATACAACAACACAATAGATGCCAAGTATCATGTGTGTCTCTATCCAACACTCCCGCTGCCAGCTAGTGTCTGCCGACCTGCTTGACGCTCTGCGCCTCGAGAGCATCAATCTCCTTGATCTTCTTATCCTGCAGCTTCTGCACCTCTTTTTCCACCTTTTTCAAGGCGTCCGGCAGCAGCGCGCCGCTCTTGCGCGCTTCCTTGAGCAGCTTTTCATGCCTGGTCCGCGCCTGCCGCACACGCTCACGCCACGCCTGCGTCGCCTCTCTGACGCGCCGCACCACCTCTTCCGGCCGCTCCGCTTCGACACGCAGCAGCAGCTCAAGCTCGTTGTCGTCGGACCGCTGCGGCTGCTGATTAAAGTCGGAGCTGGTCTGGACGGCCGACATGATGGGTTTCACGTAGGCCTTTTCGTTGATGAGCAGCGAGACGGTGCGGCCCGCGCGCGGGACGACCTGAGCGAGCTCGCGGAGCGGAAACGTCTCGGTCGTCGTCGAGTCGGCGCTTTTTAAGGTCACGGGCAGCGCGCCGAGGTGGGAGGGGTTGAAGCGGCCGCCGTGCAGCACGGTCTGGACTTGGGTCTGAAAGTGCGCGTCGGATTCGGCAAAGGCCGCCGAAACGGGGTCGAGGTCGAGGGGGTCGAACTCGCCGCTACTGCTGGAGGACGGACTGCTCTTATTTTTGCCGGATGATGAGGACGCGGCGGGCGTGGAGGACTTGGAGGGGGTGTCGGGCTTGCGCTTCTTGAGATGGGCGGGAGATGTGCTGAATGGCTGGGTGAGGCGGGCAGAGGCCAGGGCGGCGGTTCGGGTCGAAGCAATGGTTCTGCAAAGATTGAGTTGTCAGTTGTCTTCTTGTAAAGAGAGCATAGTTTCGGCAGCGGCCAAGCTAAAGTAGTGACGGGCGCGGGAAGGAATGGAGAGGAAAAGCAGGACTGTACCGTTCATTGTGTCCGAGGGTGCGCAAGCTGCGCGCGCCCTGGCGGGCAACACGGGCAAAAGACATGATACCTGAGGGGCCTTTATCGATATTGAGTGGCAGCGTGAGTTGTGGAGGGAGAGTTGAGCGAAACTACGTCAATTGATAGCTGTACGACATGAAATATAAAACGGAGCTGTAGAAGAAGCTGTAGCAACTGACAGACAGCAGATTAAGATATTTTGTGGGGCTGCCGAGACAGCTTGGTGATGAGACAGACATAAAATGATAGCTTTACGAAGTATGCAAGACCTACTTTGCTGCTGTCGCACTGTGGATAGAATCTATGCAGGTAGAGTAGTTGTGGCCAGTTAGCTATGTAATAGTGATGAGCTTGCATTTGTATTCGCATTTGTTTGTCTGTCTTGTCAGTAGTGCAAGACATCGGCTGTGTAGTAGCACAGCAACTGGTGAGCAGATGCATATGGCAAGCGGCGCAAATAATAATGCATATGCAGTAAGTAAACCGTCTAAAAAGTCAGCAGGAGAAGATGGCAAAAATATGAGAAAAATGCAAAAATATGATCGTGGCAGGGTTCGAACCTGCGACCTTTTCGGATGAAGGTGATGACTGTAAACGAAACGCGATAACCACTACGCTACACGACCTGGGCGCTTGGCTCCTTAATCGTATTTATAAATGCTTGATGGGTCTCGAGGTGTCTCCCTGCTCCGATTGGGTGCAACAAAATTCATTTTCTTACCAGTTACTATCATACCCCTCGATAGAGAACCAAAATCTTTGTCGCGAGGACCTCGCCTCTCAATTGCGGCTGTTACAGTCAGAGAAAGAGACGGAGCCGGTGTAGATGCCACCGGCTGCACCGAATCGAATCAGTCACAGAGCTTTGTTCTGTACTGATACTCTCATCAGTATGAAAGATTACCATGTCCAATCAGTTTCGCAATGTTTTTCAGCTGCACCGTCTAATTATGTACAAAGAAAAAAGGCTGCAGACAAGGCCATGGTCGAATTAGAGCCTACATGTACTTGGCAGGTGGATTACCTATCCATCAATGGGTGTGTGAAAGATTCTGCTTTTTTCTCCGACGTTGCAGCTCTTCTTTGAAATTCATCTTCTACCGTCCGTTTCGCAAATGATGCGGCTATTATCCTTTGGTTTCAATCAATTCACTCGCCGTATCACAATCTCACAATTTTACGACACAATTTCTTCGGAGTAGACAGCACCACTACCCCGGTTACTCCACAGTCAACGCCGCACTCCGCGGGCCTCCAGCTGCTACCAGTGGGGATGTAGCTCCCCCGCAGCGCCCTCTGGCAACGGAGAGCGCCCTGTAAATTCCTTGGGTAGCCCACCGTACCCCGCGCCGCCGCTGGGGGAGCAACGGAAACCCGCGGCCGGCATTCCCTCCGATCTCGCGTTACAAACCAAGCTCCACGACAATTCCGCGCCAAGTATCCGAGCTTGTCCTTTCTTGCATCTGCATACACCTTTCTCGAGAAATACAGGTCCCGAGAAGCAAGAGCGGACGTTGTGGTACAATAGTCACAGAGCAACATCGCGGCTGCAGTTGATTGTAGGTTCAGTTCCACCAGAGCTCTTCACAGCTAGTTGCGCCAGCACCGTCATTTGCGTCATGGCGACATCACCAGCAACGTAGCTAATACTGGCAGGAGCAGCTACTCGACAGCTCATAGCGGTATCTTGCATCTTTTCCAATAACCAGCGCTCAATATAATGGCCCTTTTGCAACGAATTGCAGCTCAATCGACTCTTCGCTTTGTTCCGGCCGTGTCCATGACCCTGGCCCGAAGCGCTTCCACCATGGCACCCAAGGTACGTTTCTGCAGCCGAACGCGCCTCGGTCGCCCGAGCAGCAGCCCTGCTAACCCGCATCCTCGCGTACACAGCTCAACGATCCTTCGCTCTTGAAGCAAAACGTGAATTACATCAACGGCAAATTCGTGCCGTCCATCTCCGGCAAGACCTTCAAGGTCACTGGTAGGTTCTTTCTCACAGCAACCCCCCCCCCCCCCTTCCCCCCTCCTATAGCCTCGGGACTGCGCTAATCTCTCTCGCCCTGCTTGAAAAGACCCCTCAACGGGCGAGCTCGTCGGCACCAGCGCCGAGGCCGACGTCGACGATGCCCAGAGCGCTATCGAGGCGGCCGCCGAGGCCTTCAAGACATTTCGCAAGCAGACGGGCCGCGAGCGCGCCAAGCTGCTGCGCAAGTGGTTCGACCTTATGAACGAAAACGCCGAGGACATTGCCAAGCTCATCACCTGGGAGAACGGCAAGCCCCTCGCCGACGCCAAGGGCGAGACGGCCTACGCCGCCAACTTCTTCGAGTGGTTCAGCGAGGAGGCGCCCAGGACCTATGGCGATACCATCCCCAGCTCGCTGGCCGCCAACCGCGTCTGGACCGTCAAGGAACCCGTCGGCGTCTGCGGCCTCATTACTCCGTAAGCAATCTTTTAACGCGGGTGTCGAGTATAGACCTCGATGACTGACTGTCCCTTGCAGCTGGAACTTTCCCGCCGCCATGATTACGAGAAAGATTGGTCCGGCCCTGGCGGCCGGCTGCACCGTCGTTTGCAAAGCCCCCCACGAGACGCCCTTTACCGCCCTCGCCCTAGCCGAGCTCGCTCACCGCGCCGGTGTCCCCAAGGGCGTCGTCAACATCATTGCGTCTCTTGAGAACACGCCTGCCGTCGGCAAGGCGCTCACCACGTCGCCCGTCGTCAAAAAGGTGTCCTTTACCGGCTCTACCGGCGTCGGCAAGCTGCTCATGAGCCAGTCCTCGAGCACCCTCAAGAAGCTGTCCCTCGAGCTCGGCGGCAATGCTCCCTTCATCGTCTTTGATGACGCCGACCTCGACGCTGCCGTCGCCGGCGCCATCGCCTCCAAGTTTCGCTCCTCAGGACAGACGTGCGTCTGCGCCAACCGCATCTACGTGCAGCGCGGCATCTACGACGACTTTGTCGCTCGCTTCGTCGAGCAGGTCAAGTCCTTCAAGGTCGGCAACGGCTTCGCCGACGGCGTTACCCACGGCCCGCTCATCCACGACCGCGCCGTCACCAAAGTTCGCAACCACGTTGACGACGCCGTGAGCAAGGGCGCCAAGGTGCTCGTTGGCGGCCAGGCCATGCCCGATCTCGGCGATAACTTTTTCCAGCCCACCGTGCTCCGCGACATGACGGTCGACATGGCCGTCGCCACCGAGGAGACGTTTGGGCCCCTCGCCGGCCTGTTTCCGTTTGAGACCGAGGCTGACGTCGTGAGCATGGCCAACAAGTCCGAGGTCGGCCTTGCCGGCTACTTTTACTCGCGCGACCTAGAGCGCGTCTATCGCGTCGCCGAGAGCCTCGAGGTCGGCATGGTCGGCGTCAACACGGGCATCATCTCCGACGTCGCCTCGCCGTTTGGCGGCGTCAAAGAAAGCGGCTTCGGTCGTGAGGGGTCCAAGTACGGTATCGCCGAGTACCAGGTGACCAAGATGATTACATTTGGTGGCATGAACAAGCCTCTGCAAAGCTAAGCACTTTTGGGCGGGTATATATTGAAAAGAAAAAGCTAGCAAGTAGTCCATCATTTAGAGCATTCTTATTTCTCGTCATGCAAGCTATCCAAATGCGAATTGAAACTATTCCGGGTATTAATCATATCGATGTTGTTGTTTTGCCATCTGTGATACATGTTCAAAGTTCATCCCTCCCTCTTTCTCTCTCTCTCTCTCTCTCTCTCTCTCTTGCTCTGTTACTTTATGCGAATCGTGTCACTTCCTGGCGAAGAGGCAGCTTTCGGTCCAGAGTGTGGAAAGCCTGTGTGCGAGGAGTAAAGGGCGTCGAGGGAAATGCCTGCATCTCAGTGCCCTTGAGGTTCTGGGTGCTGTGGATCGACTCGCTGTCCGACTCGTCCTCCAAGTGGTGGCCACTTTTAGGCCACATGGCGTAAATGGCGAATCCAAGGTTGAGCAAATACAAGATGCTGGGCAGCCAAGTTAGCGTGAAGGTTATACCGGGGAGGCTGAACAAAGTTCGAAAACGTACTGCATGTAAAATGTTGCACCGAGAGAGCCCTGGGCAATCTGGCACGACTTGTAGGCGCCGTAGCGCTTGGCGAGACCGCAGCCCTGGCGAAGGTACCACGCGGCGGGGGAGGGGTAGCGCGAGTCGGCATAGTCGGGACCAATCTGGCCGTAGATACTGACTGTGTAGAGAGCCAGGAGCGCCGTGTTGATGAAGACGGCAATGATAGGAAACCACAGCTTCATGATGAAGGCAATGAGCTTGGCCAGGAGGAAGAAGAGCGAAATGACGGAGATGGCGACGTTAAAGTTGGTCAAGCTGTGGTCAATCAGCAAATATTCAGAAAGTCATGTTGATCAAACGATTGGTTAGGAAGCTTACGTGGAGGACCAGATGAGCGGTACATTGGGCAGTGGCGTGAAATTGGCGTAGGCGTAGATGATCATGTTGGGATTGGAGTTGAGTTTATTGTCGAAGCCAATCTGCCACATCTTTGTGCGATAGAGATCGGGCTGTGCGATGCCGTAGATGACGAGCACGGCAATCAGACCGATGAGTTCTAGCGGCATCATCCAGACGGTTGCCTTGCGCGAAATCTTGGGCCATTTGCGGTGAAGAATGTGGTAGGACCGATTACTTCCTGAGAAGACTCCCATGGTGGCGGTGATTGTCTGCGCAACGAGGTGAGATTTTCAATGCGGCTGGTGAATTTGAAAGCGGCTTTGGCGTCGAGGTGTCACTGGCCAAACTGAATTGCTGGCAATGGTGAGCCGTGCGTCAAAAATCTGTTGATGCGACGAATTGCGTTGGTCAGACACGAAGCTTGCGAAACCAGGCCAGCTGCTTTGGGCGTCTTCAATGCGCTTCGCTCGTCGCAGGGTGAAAGGAAAAATAATCGAGGAGGCTGTTTGAGAAGAAGAAAGAGGGGGCCGCGGCCGGGTTTAAACCAGCAACAGCAGCGTAAGCGCTGGGCCATCGATGAGGGTGTCGGCATCGGGAGGGGTTCTGGTGCAGCGTGCAGCATCGCCAGCCAGTGGTGAGGCTCCTGTAAGCGCCCGGATCGGATTGGGGTCGACGATTGGAGGGTGGCCGTGGCAGCTCGGGCCAATGACCGACGCTGGGAGCGCTGAGCTGTGGACTCGCCATTGTCCATCCGCGCACCTGGTTGGTGGGGTTCGGCCGTCTGGAGGCGGTGGCTGGGTGTGAATGGACTGTGATAGGGATAGTGATGGCAGAAAGATGGTGTAGAGGCAGAGCTGCGATGAAGATGCAAAATATTTTGCAGCTTTGATAACATTTTCTGTTTGTCTTGGTGGATCAAAGAGAGAGAGAATTCGGCAGCTGGCAGCCGTTGTGAGTGCTTATTACACTTATGAAAGCCTGCCAATTGACAGTGGATCCAAGGTCTTATGATGGTGCACGTATTGTGCACAACCGCAAACGCATGTTCCAAATCTCCAAGGGAGAGTACTTTATACATGAGTAGGGAATGCACTTGGCAATAGAAAGGTATCTCGCACTTCTCCGAGGATCGTGTTAGACAGTTGGTCTTTGGTACACCTCGCATGTGGTCGTGGGCAGATTACTCTAATGATTGCGATGTCTTTGGACGGTCAAGTATTTAGTAGCCGCATGTGCTCGTCAAGGCATCATCGTTGTTGCTGACATCAGCCTGTGAACATTACTTAGCTGCCAGGGCTGATAGTCAAGATTAATCCGCGCTGTGAAACGTCGCGCAAGAGGCGGTTATACTGAACGGAACATCTCAACGACCGGACCGTATCAATCTCGATTGACCTCGAAATTGGGCTTGTAAAACGCACAGAAGCGCTCGCAGATTTCGGATTCAGCAAAGGTTTCTTGTAAGTAGTAAAGGCCTCGTGGCAACTTTACGACAGCTTCAAAACTGCGTGCAAACACAGGGTTTGGACAGCGCCGTAAGGTATGCGACACGCCCAGCTCGCGCACCCTGATAGGAAAGCGTAACTAGTCACCATTATCAGTAACAATAGTTAGTTACAGCTGCACGACGTGGATTTGGCTCGTTCTTCCTGAAGCGAGCATCATCGCCGTGCCGATTCTCCGGAACGTCTGAACTTCGATACCCTATAGCCGATAATCGCCGGATCCAGTCCGCAGTGGAGGCCGCCGTCGCCCGGAACACGGAGCTTCCTCGCTACCTAGCTCGGCAGCCAGGTGAGCCGAGCAGCGCCATGGACGGGCGAACCATCCAACCATCGAACGTAGCCTCGTGCGCCGATTCAAAGTTGGTTGCTGCGCGGGCAACGGGTTAAAATGCACAGCAGATATTAAGGGGTCGCGCCACCGCAGCGGGGATGCTAGTTGGAAAAAAAGTCGATCAATAATCGAAGAATCAGACCAAAAGGTAAAAGACATTGGTGCAGATCGATCGCTAGACAAGACAACGATCACCGCCCGACACGTCGCTACGTCGCAGAATGTCTTGGAGGGCAATTTTTGGCTGGTGCCTCTCTGGTGGTCTGGACTGGTCCACGGTGGAGAGTGCCCGCCTCGGCACAGTGGCGCGCAACGGCTGAAGCCTGAAGTGCAAGAAGTCCTCTGACCCCCTTGTATAAGTGTGGTGTGTGGTGTGGTGTGTGAGCATCGGTAGACAAGGGATGGACTTGGTGGTGACGGCTGGCGGCGATTGCTGCCAATGCAGCGGTGTCCCAGAGGAGAAGGGGCCAAGGACAGCTCAAGCATGGCAGGTAATAATAGATGGATATCGATGATGCATGCTATTGAGAGTGCTCCGTACTCGGTACCATGATGAACATATGGATGGACAGCTGTCGCAGAGGGATGTTAGCAGACAAGATACTTGGAGTGAGATAAATCGTGAGATCATGTCCGCTGGGCAAGCGGTCGCGCATTGGTCACTGGTTGATGAGTGCATCCTTGGGCTTGGACCTGTCACATTTCGCCTGCATTTGCGGGCAGGGAACACCGAGAGTAGCAGCAGTTCGTGGAGCATGTAGAAAACCTCGGCAAATGGCGTGGCTGTGGTTGGGGATGGGCTGTGAGTTGAGAGCTGGAGTGCCAGTGCGAGCACCATCTCTGCCATTTGGCGGCGGCTGTTCAGATAAGCGAAACGCGTTACTAATGAATGACCAAGAACCCACCACGAGGCAGCATCTCGATGTTCGATAGATCAACAAAGTTAAAAGTTTCGAGTAACCTTAGAACGACCTTTTTTTTTCCACAGTCTGCTCCGCGGCATGTTTCACCTGGAATCTCACGTTAAGCTTGCTGGCAAATGGCAATGCACCACCCTCAACTTCTTTGTCCCGAGCCCCCCCGGTCCCTCTGCAACCCTCCAAGTTCCAACGCTCCAACCCTCCTGCAACGGACTCGTTGCCTGCTGGGCCTGTTCGACAACAGGGTGCTAGCTGCATCGCCACCCTTCCCCGTCGGCTTACTGCCGAACTATTTACCAACAAATTATTAGGTTCAGGCTAGCACCTCATCCAGTCACTAGGCTACCTTACTTGTGTGCCTGACATTGGTGACGCTTACAAGTTTGAACCGATCGTTGGCTGCAGCCACCGCTACGTCCTCTACACGTACTCATCAGACATCTTGATACAAACTCGACCCTGTGCGACGAATCTCTGCTGCTGCTGCGACTCGGTACTAGTTACCAAACACGAATCCACCATCTCTCTGCCGGCAGCCCGCCATCTCGGCCGTGTCTTGCCTTTCCTCCGTCGCCCCAACTTGAGCACGCAGACATATCCGGATGCACGCTCCGTATTTATTAATCGCCACTTTGACTGAAATATACCGATATTATACGGAGTACATGCTTATCATTCTTATACCTTGCGCCGGCTCTCGCCTTATTTACATATATTTACCTTGTCGTCCACCCTGGACATTTGGAGTTTCGCATATCCACCTCGCTGATAACCTCCACGCTCATCGCGATCTGCCGGCGGTTTTTACCACCTGAATTTAAGGTCCAGACCCAGGCCTAGGCCCAGGACCCCCCAAGCCACGTGCACTGCAGCGAAGCGTTATTGCATGCATTATTAGCAGCCTGATCGCTCACTTGCTCTACCGTTTTTTTTTCCGCCGGCTTTATTTTCCTTTATTTTTCTTCCCCTTTTTTGGGCAGAAATAAAAAAAGAAAAGAAAAAAAAATCTTCGGACAAACTCAGACTCGAAAGCTCCAGCCACACCCGTCCAACTCCACACTGCAATGGGCCACAGTACCTAACCTTTTTTATCTGCCCGCTGTCGACCGCAGTCTCTCTTCTCCTCCAAAACGCAAGCGCTGTCTCCAAGAATTTCGAAAATTTTGATGCATAAAGTCCCGCACCTGAGTCTACTTCCGCCCACGATTCGATCTCATCCTCCGCTGCCGACAGTGGTTCTTCTCTGTTTCAGTTAGCAACGTCCAACGACCCCAACACACCAGTGATAGCTTCACCCGGCCTTGCCGCCGCTGTCTCTGATTGGTGCGCCGCCTCTACCGCAACAAATACCGCCGACTCTATTAGCTTAGCATCTTGAGTCGCTCATACAGCCTTTGCCCAAGGCGCTGTTCTTCACTCTTCGCTAGATCATGCCTCCCGTCAACTGATTAATTTTCCGGTCAGCCGGCGCCCTCTGTCTACTCGAATATTACTGTGCCTGGCGTGCCTGCTGCCGCCCCAATTTACTCAGACGGCACTTCACCAAGCCCGAAACTGTCGTCGCGTTTCACTTGCCATATATATTCGGCAAGCGACCAATCCGTCATGTCGTCCGGTCCGCCCAGAATGCCCCGGACAGGCTCTACATCCCCGAGCAAACTCGACTTACCCTCCGCAGTCACCTCACCTCTTACAAGAGCTTCTGTGAGACATTTGCGCGAGGCTGTCTCCTCTCCTCTCTTCTTCTCCAACTCCCCCATCCGTCATACCAGCCGTCCATCGATGGACTTAACGTCCGATCTTGCTGCGGGCATGCTCTCACCCATCGGTGAGAACTACCGCCAGGCCGTCACAACTCTCAAGCTTCCTCGAGCTAGCGCAAGTACCGTTAGCCCTACACATTCTGGGAGTACTCCGGGCAGCTTGGCCTCTTCTATCGATGTTTCGGGTGGATCCTCTACGAGTCCCGACAGCCTCGCAATGCCTACCAACTTGCAGATGATTCGCTCCATTGGCATTCTAGAGCTTCTAGAAAATGATATACGGCCTACTTTCATGATCGACCTCCAAAATCCATCCAATACTACTCGACCTCACCTTGCTATACAATACTCTAATCCTTCCCTTCGAGCCTGTTATGATATACACCCTTTAATAAACGCCGGCTTCGAGGACAACCCGACAACGACCGAATTCAATCACTTCAAAGAATGGGCATTGTGCTCAACTTCATCACCAGAACAGCCGGAGCTCGGTTTTCCTTCCTGCGCATATGGTCGTATCAACTGGACCAAGTCAACGGTCAGGCAACGATTTCGCTTCATCTCTGGCAGTATCAATCTTAGTGAAGCATCCGATCACTCTGAGCCTAGTACAACCGGCGCAGACGCTTCTGAATCTTTTGACGAGGATACCATACCCATTGAGCTCAAGGGACAGGCGGAAGCTGCACCAATTGATGCGGAGCCACTGGATTACTTCGGCGACGCTGCCACTGAGACATTGGACAACTGCCGCTCAAATAGCTTTGAGCGAGCTCTGATTGACCAGGCAAACAATTTACAGCCTGGCCATCCCGATGAATTTGCCAATCAGGTGCTTCAGTCGAAAGAATCAAGACCTTTTTTCGACTGGACCAGGATACCAATGAGCGACTCCCTACCCGAGCATATCAAGTTAGCAAAGACGATTGACTGGGCTTCTACCCCGCTCGGTCCCATTGATGAATGGTCCAATGAGTTGAGAATGCTCTCGAATCTCGTCATGGGTAGTCCACATCCTGCCACAATGTACTGGGGCCCCGAATTTGTCTGCATATACAACGCCGCATACGTTGAAATTGCTGGCAAGAAGCACCCACGTATCATGGGAATGAGGAATTCGGAGGCCTGGCCAGAAGTGTTGGATGATGTCGATTCTGTTTTCCGAAGTGCCTGGGAATCGGGCCAAGCAACTATGAGGCATGACAACCACCTGTTCCTACGTCGGGATGGCTACCTCGAAGAAACGTTCTTCTCATGGTCTCTGGTGCCAATAGTAGGGGGCTGTGGCCAGGTCGTCGGCTTATACAGCTCCTCCTTCGAAAACACTCGTCGCAAAATCAACGAAAGACGTATGCTCACCCTGCGGGAGATTGGCGAACACACAGCCGCGGCAACTACCCTCGATGAATTCTGGTCTTTGGTTCAAAAAGGACTTGAATACAACGAATTTGACGTTCCTTTCAACCTCATCTATTCCTCGTCAAAAGATGAGGCGGAAAGCGAAATCTCATCTGTTCGCTCATGGAGCCTGGGTTCTCCAGACCAAGTGACCCTTGAGGCCTCTTCCGGGGTTGCGGAGGGACATGCTGCGGCACCGAAAACAATCGATTTGCGCACATCTGAAGAAGGCTTTGCGCCTTACATGAGACAGTCCATTAGAATGGGCGGTGTACCTGTCGTTTTATCTCAAAAGGATGGGACTCTTCCGGCAGAACTCATTGAGGGTATCCAGTGGCGTGGGTTCGGCGAGCCTTGCAGATCAATCGTCGTTCATCCAATCGTCTCTACCAGTGGTGGTGAATCTATTACCGACTTTTTGATCATCGGCGTGAACCCGAGGCGACCTTACGACGACGAATACCAGCTGTTTTTTCATTTGCTTGCAAGGCAACTCGCAACTTCGATGGCTTCAGTTGTGCTCTTCGAAGAGGAAATCAAGCGCGGCCAGATGGCAGCGAGACTTGCTGCCGAGGATCGACGAGAGCTCTCCATGCAACTTCTTCTGCGAACCCAGGAAGCAAACGAAAGCGAACATAGATTTACGCGCATGGCGGCCTATGCACCAGTTGGTATGTTCATTGCAGACGCTGAAGGTAAAATCAATTACTGCAACGACATGTGGTGGCAAATCTCACGTCGCGCCCGCGAACATCATGTGGAGGATGCATGGATGGACCTCGTTCACGAGAACGACAGAGAAGCCTTGAGAAGCGCCTGGAAAACCTTGGTCGACGAGAAAAAGACGGTTTCTGTGGAATTTCGTTTCAAGACTTGTGAGCAGGAAAATGACCACTCCATGGATACCTGGGTTTTGATGAGTGCTTTTCCCGAGCAGAATGCTGATGGACTTCTCGCGTCCATCTTTGGCTGCATAACTGACATTTCCTCTCAAAAATGGGCCGAAAGAGTCCAGAATGAGCGCCGAGAAGAAGCCGTTGAGCTCAAGCGGCAGCAGGAAAACTTTATCGATATAACCAGCCATGAGATGCGCAATCCACTGTCCGCCATTCTGCAATGTGCGGACCAGATTGCGAATAACATCACTGCATTCAACACGCGCAATGCTGAGGGTGTGAAATCACTTCTCGAAAGCTGCTTGGATGCGGCTAACACCATCAATCTATGCGCCAGCCACCAGAAGCGCATTGTTGATGACGTCTTGACCCTTTCTAAGCTAGACTCAAGCTTGCTCACTGTCACTCCTGTTGCAGAGCAGCCAGTGAGAGTTGTGCGCCGGACACTCAAGATGTTTGAAGCTGAGCTAGCGGCTCACGAAATCGATTTCGACTTTACGGTTGATGACAGCTTCGCAAGGCTCGGCATCAAATGGACGAAGCTGGACCCATCACGTCTCCGGCAAGTGCTCATCAATTTGATGACAAATGCCATCAAGTTCACACAAGGGCGCCAGCTCCGTCAAATCAAGGTCAATCTCAGTGCATCACGCGATATTTCCGAGGTTGCCAATGAGAATACCTATTTTCCCCGAAACGCCAACCAAATAGGCGGCGGAATCGATATCGATAGCGAAGACGATTGGGGCACTGGAGACAAGATCAACATTCACTGCAGCGTTGAGGACACTGGCCCTGGTCTCGCTGAGGAGGAGCTACAGGTTCTCTTCCAACGTTTCCAGCAAGCAACGCCAAGGACTCATGTGCAGTACGGTGGCTCTGGTCTCGGTCTCTTCATTTCGCGAATCCTGACCGAGATGCAAGGCGGTCAAATCGGTGTCACTTCTACTGCTGGTCAAGGAAGCAAGTTTAGCTTCTACATTCAAAGTCGCCAGTGTGCCGACGCATCGGAGCCTTTTGAGCCTCTCTCATGCTTCACCCTCTCTCGCCAGTGCCGCTTGCCGGCCGGCTCCGAGACTGCCACCCAAACCGAGTGTGCCGCCAACAGCCGGCAGACCACGTCCAAGCACCAAGGCGTGCCCAAAGGTCCGCGGCACGACGTGCTCATTGTCGAGGACAACATTGTCAACCAAAAGGTGCTGCAGCGCCAGCTCGTCAACTGCGGCAACAAGACGTTTGTCGCCAACCACGGGCAGGAAGCGCTCGAGACGCTGCAAAAATCGCGCTTCTGGACTGGCAATGAGAGCGACGGCGTCGACATTTCGGTCATTCTCATGGACCTGGAGATGCCTGTTATGGACGGCGTGACGTGCGCACGCCGCATCCGCGCGCTGGAGCGCGAGGGTACCATCACCAAGCACATTCCCATTATTGCCGTCACGGCGTATGCGCGTCCCGAGCAGATTGCCAACGCCAAGGCGGCGGGCATCGACGACGTCATATCTAAGCCGTTTCGCATTCCCGAACTGCTCCCGCGGATTGACGAACTTGTCAATCAGCATAGCACACTGTCTGTCAAGGAGTGATTCTGCTGCCCTGGTTCACAGTTTGCACTTTAACACGTGGCGCATAGTTTCTGTTTACCAACTATTTGCGAACTATTTGCATTTGTTGTTTCTATTCTATTCATCTTCATTTCGCATTTGACATGACTGAGCGTGCGCTTTCTATTTCAACTTTATCTCTCTCGTTCCTAGTCTTCTCCCACGAACCTCCCCCCTGATTGGAAAATTTCCCAAAGCGCACCTTTTATATCCTTCATTCTTTGTTTTAATTATTTCCTTGCATGAAAATAAAGGCCAATTGCCGATCCGACATGAAAGGAAATTTGGCGAAACCAAGAAGTCCTGCGGACGAGGATGACCTCACAACGCAACTTTTTATATGAGATGGGCGGCTTTTTCTTGACTTTTTGATTTCCCGTCTCGGAAGCGCTTCCTCTCATTAAGAGGGGGCTTGAGTTTTCTTTCTTTTTCTTTCTCTCTTTTTCTTTTCTTTTTTTTTTCTTTTACTTGTGAAGGATCTAACTCTTATTTACTTTACACACGGCAAGGGGAGGGAGGCTTTCAACGTTTTCATTATTCAAAAGCTGGGTTGGAGAGGAAAGAAACCCAGCAGATACACGAATTGTTTTCATACGCGAGACATATATACACGCATAGCAACAGATACCCCCCCCTACGCGGAGGCTAGAAATACACACGAGTCATGCCTTGTGGTTTGGGATTTGTTCTGACTGGCAATTTGCTTCTCAAAACCGAGATTTGTTTTGTTCATTGCGACTGGCAGTCTCGTGAGCGAGTCGTTCTAACAATTGAGATACTCCTCAGTCAAACGAATCATGCATTGATAGCTATTATGCAAAATTGGGTACAAGGGCGTGGCAGACTAACGCGCCATTCAGTTTGAAAGAACACATCACTTGAAGCCTGACTCATATAATAGGAACACAGCGGTTGAATTAATTATTACTATAATCTCCTCCTCCGGGTATCGAACAAAACAGACCAAACGCGGGCAACACAGCTGTGCCTTTTTTTCGTCATTGGGCTGGCCAATGTTTTTCCTTTTTCAAAAACAGTTAAGAAGACTTCCGTCGTAGTGCCTGGTGCAAAACAGTATGGAAAATGGTATCAGTGAAAGCAGTCTTGACAGGGTATCTCGGTAGCTTGTGAAGAAATGCAGAACCATTCTTCCGTTCTCAGCCCTCTCATGCATGTGGGTATATTTTTTTTCTTGGATTAAATGTTTAGGGGGTTGTTGGCGTAACAATCATCGAAGAGCTGAAACGTCTTGCGGGCGTCAAGCTAGATCACGTCGGTCTGCCATCTAAGCAGAGGCGGTGACAGCAGGGGCAGTAGGAGCCTGCTCAGGCTTCTTCTCGCCCTCCACAGCCTTGGCGATCTGCTCATTGATGTCGGTGGCAGTCTCATCAGCTTTGTTCTGGGCGTCAGAAACAGTCTCAGCAGCAGTCTCCTGAGACTTGGCGGCCTCCTCCTTGCCCTCATCGACCTTGCTAGCGCCCTTGCCCTTGATGGTAGCACGGAGCTTGGAGAAAGCGCCGGTCTTGACCTCACCGGTGGTTGGAGAGGCATCACGCTTGCTGCCGAAGAAGGGAAGAGATGACTTGCGCTTCTCCTTGACGTCCGTCTTAACCTCGGGGGCAGCAGCCTCAACGGGGTCAGCGGCAATCACCTCTTCGGCCAGAGGAGCCGAAGTGTCAACCGGGGGGATGACGGGAGCAGTCTCGGCAGTGCCTTCAGTCTCCTCAGGGGCAACATCGGTGGCCTCAGCCTTGGGCTCAGCGGCCTTCTTCTCTTTCTTCGAGAAGACACCGCCGAAGAAGCTGTTGCGCTTATTGGGAGTGGGCTTGACAGCCTCAGCAACGGGTTCTTCAGTGGCAGCGGCATCCTGAGCGACAGCATCCTCAGCCTCGGCGGCTTCGGCAGGAGCAGCAAGCGGCTCGGCAGTTTCGGCAAGGGTCTCCTCAGTCTTGGCATCGTCCTTGTGGGTGGCGTCCTTCTTGCCGAAGCCGAAGAAGGATGCGCGCTTGCGGCTGGCAGAGCGGCGCTTGGACTCCTCAGCCTTCGGCTCTTCCTTGGCGAGGTCGGCATCCTCCTTAGGGGTCTCCTCAGTCTTGCCGACGTCGGTCGTCTCCTCAGCGGCAGCGGGCTCGGCAGCCTTGGCCTCCTCCTTGGGAGCGGGCTTCAAGCTCTCGAGAGTGTTCTTGTAAGCCTCCGACTCGGTGACAGAGGCAGCGATCTCCTTAGCCTCGGCGATCTTGGCCTTGAGCTGGGCAACCCAGCTGTCACGCTCAGCGGGGTTGGCGGCCTTGAAGGTGTGCTTGTTGCCCTTCGTAGTGAAGTGGAACTTGTTACCGTCGACCTCGAGCTCAGAGGCGTGAGACTTGTCGCGAGTTGTTAGTGGTGCTGCTTTGAACGAGGTGCTTAGTATGAGGGCGCAAAAACCTACCAGATTGATGACATTGTGGGGAGCCTTCTTGTCGCCAGAGAAAAGGAGGCCCTTGCCGGTGTGAGCGGCCCATGAGATGTTCTCAAGAGCGGTCTCGGTCGACTTGTGGGCCTTCTTGTAGGCCTCGAGAGCCTTGGCCTCAACGGCTTCGGGGCTAAGGAAGAAGAACTCTTTGCTACCGAGCAAATTCCTTTTGAAGCTGTTAGACGGATTCCAATTTCAATTTCACGGCATCGCATTTGATGGCCACTTACTTGGGGAAGCTCAGGCCCTGAGCCTTGTAGCCAAGGTGGCCCTCCTCGATGGGTTTGGCCTCGTCCTTGCTCTCCTCAGCAGCAGCAGTCTCTTCGACCTTAACCTCGGCGACAGCGGGAGCAGCGAGCTCAGCGGGAGCAGCAACATCGAGAGCGGGAGCAGTCTCGGGGACCAGGGCGGGTACCTGCTCGACGGGGGCGGCAGGGACCTCAAGGGGCTTCTGAATGTCGGCCATTTTTCTGGATTAAAAGTAGAGTATTGGGTATCTTAAGTGGGTATCACAACAACAAAGAAAGACGGATGGTATAAAAGAAAAAGCTGGGACCAGAAAAACGGCGTCCACGAAGATGATGAGAACAGAGGATGGTGTGTGAGAGAGGAAGAAGGAGGGAGGACGAAGTAAAAGGGGACGAAGGGGGGTACTTATTTGGATTGCAGAGGGCGGGTGAGCCAGGGCAACAATGCAATGCAAATTGGAGGAGGAGGGGGACGGACGGGCAGGAGAGGAGAGCGCCAGGTTACAGGTGGCAAGGCAAATTGTTGGAGCAGAGAGGTAGGGGGGTGTAGTGGATGCTTGATCCAAGCTATCTAGGTACAAGCTCAACGTGCAAGCCAACACAATGGAGCAGGTACCTACCGAGCAACAAGCAAGCAAGCACCCACCTCCCTACCTTGACTCCTTGAGTGCTAGTTATTTACAGCCCTGAGCCCAGTCACCACAATTATTTACGAGTACAACTTTGTACCTTGCAATTTGTGCATGATTGGGGCATCTAGGGGCAATAGTGGGCGATTCAGGGCAAGGTGTGTGTGTGTGTGTTTCTACAAGTACTAGTACCTACCAGTCAACCGTAACTAGGTATGCGTAGACGGATATTTACTCAAGAAGGAGAAGGACCTGGGCGACCAGCCGCAATCACCATCAGTCTCTTCTTGTACGACGACACACATGCTGAAAAAATTCTGACGGGAGCAAAATCTATCTAGACTGGGGCCCGCTGTGAATACGGCCAACCAAGGGTTCAGATTTTTGCACAAGGGGGTGGGCAGCAGCAACCAAACCGAAGTAGGTAGGGACATGGCACCAATTGCCAGGCAATCTGTTTCTATTGTCTTTTTCCTTTCTTTTCCTTGGTGAAAGGTGCAGATAGTCAGGTCGATACACCAGCGTGTGGACTGTGAACGGCACTATTCGCACTGGAGGGAGTGGTGTCATACTATTGCTGGCTGGCATTATATTGCATTGCTGCTGATCCATCCTTCAGTGTGAGTGGACAATTCGCGGCTTGCCAATGGCAATGTGACCATGGGCCAAGCACACAGCCACCTTGGTAGGTAAGTACCTGTCTTCTGCACCACTTGACCACCTGGCAGTGGGATGCCGTGATTACCTTGGCTGGATGTGTGATTGACCTTTGTAATCTTCATATTATCGTGTTCATGATATTGATATTTGTCTGTTGGCCGAGATGCGGCTACATCATTACTATGATCTAGGTGACAAGATGCTCCTTTCCGCTGCCGTTATTCGCTCCGAACAAGCCTCTCAGGTACCTGCATCAGCCATGTACGTTCTTGTCCATTACTGCCGGCCCGTCAACCCGTCTGCTTGCCAGCTGGCAGCAAACAGAGAACCGTTTGCATAGTGTCCCCCTCTTTCTTTTCTTCGATTCTGCTCCTTCAGCTTTTCAAACATACCAAAAAAAAAATCTGTTTACCACGGCTTCTAATTAGCCCACGAAACAAGAATCATTACCCTGCAATCAGTTCCTGCTCTGTTGTTGTCCTCGTCAGCCGCGATGCCAAGCAAGCCCGGCATCAGGCCAAAAAAAATAAAAAAGAAATCGGATCCACTAGCCCACTGAGACCCTGGACTTTCTGTTGCCAGGGCTCCGCCCAAAGCCTGCGCTAACTGGCCCGTGCGTGTTTAAGCGAGTGGGCCTTATTTTACTTGAACATTGCTGACCCGCTCGTGGCCGCTTCACCTGGCAGCACTATTCAAGATGGCCCTCTTTTGCCTGCCATGCTCGTTTTGGCTTTGGCAACTCCATTCACTTTGTCAATCCAGCCTAAAACTTCTCTCATACTGATCGTTGGCTGAGTATCATAAAGTTATACTCAATGATATCTTTGCCCATATTTGTCACAATTACAAACTGTCCATCATTCCCCGCCGTTAATCTCTATATTGCGCCCTCTCCCTGCTACGCTGTGGCTGACACAGACCTGCAATCCTTTGGCAAGACTCGACTTGACTCGTCTCGATCTGATGCACATGGCTTTCGCAACCCACCAACCCTCGTCGCCATCCAGGAGGTCACGGGTACATGGCCACGGCTCCGATAATTACTTGCTTGCACACTCACCGTGCACTGCTGCACTGATACGGTGCTGGTATTGCGACATGGGCCTTCGCTCCATCGCTCCTTGCAACCTCCCTACCTCAGCGGGGCACATATCTCATAATCCGTACCACAGATAACACTCTCAGCCCTCACCGATATCTACAGAGCGAAATTGTCACTGCCAACCAAGGAACCGCTGGGGATTCCGGGCTCCTTATTACCCTACCGTCTAGACCCTGATGCAAGGGCTATCCCCGATGAGCTTCTGACCGGTAAATAGTTGTCTAATACATACTGATACTCGCACCTGTACCTAACTAGTACTATGCCCAGATTTAGTTAGACGAAACCGATCAAAACCATGAGCCCGTATCGCCGCCGCTACCGATGCCGTCGGCACACAAGACCACATGCGCCGTTTTGCTTCGTATAACCTTCTAACAGGTGCTCTTGCTGCCCAGACAGTCTACGACAAATGATCAACAAGTAACAAAAAAACAGATGCTGGTACGGCGAATGTTAATACTTTTCTAAAACACATTGACCTAGGAGATCGCATTTAGCTGTGCAGCACCATCGATCCCAGAAGCTCCAGATGTTTGGGCATTAGAAATGCCTTCACAACGATACAATTGCCTCTGTTCGGTACTCGAGCGCCACATTGCAACGGCAGGCTGTTCTTGCGTGGCCCAGTTGGTATGTAGCCTCCAGCATGAGCGCAACCCCTTTTCTGAAACAAGCACCCGCCTTTCCTAGTTATGGCGGTTCTTTGGTGCGCTTCACCCTCGACTCCTCACTGTCTCGCAGATTCAGCAACCTCCTTCCAAGGGCTGTCGGAAATTATGACCCGAGCAAATGAGCTGGCCGAGCATAGGTAATCGTGGTTGATAGGCTCTGGCGCTGGCGCCAACTTACATGGCGGCCCCAATTGCCCACTCCAATTTGGTAGCGTACAACTAACACCAAGACTTGACCCGATTTACGGCTGCGAATCCTTTTCATTTTCCCTTTTATCCCTGTTTGGGCAAGCGCTTCAGGCCTAACTACCGCCAGGATACCTGAATGGGGCTGCTGGCACATTAGCTGCATAATCATGCTACGACCAGCTAATAAACGCCGTGGTCCGTTGCTTTATTATTACATGTTTTGATGCCAGCCTTTTATCGTCGCGGACAGTCCTGTCCAGTGACGAATCAGCCTCTTGCATTGCATCTTACATGACACATGCGCAGCTAGTTACCTATTGCTCACCTCCTTTTGCAGCTCCAACGACTGTGGATTTCTTTAGGTCGCTGCCTCCCATGAGGGCTTGCGAAATCGAAAGACAAAATCAAGGGAAGGAACACGACTACTCATGGCGCCATATTCATTACATGGCCACCCTCATAATCGGAGAATTGTTCACAAATCGAACCACTCAGCGAGCGAGAATAGGTCCCCATGCCATCTCAAAGTGTTTTGCCGAGCAATTCAAGTCCGATTGATCCTTTAACTAATTAGTTAGTGGACCAGCCAGCACATTCATTACCCACAACACCTTGTGGCACCGAAACGTCACAAGGCCGGATGACTCTTTTGGCCGCAGCTATTGCTTTGACTCGCCATTATTAGTACCATTCGGATGGGGCATTTGCTGTGATTCCTTCGTATCGCGTGAAAACTCTGAAACGCTCATGACATGTGTCCATGTGGCCCGATGGCGCACCAAGCCGATCGGATGCGATGGGGAGCTACTGTACTCGGCAATCCTCATCATCATGATTGGAAGGCCAGCGCACTCTCAATCATCGGGTTTCCCTGCAAACTCTGCACTCTCACCATCGGCGAAAATACCGCCAGTCTACGGAGTACGGTCGGTCCAAAGAGGGCGGCATCAGGGTTCGTCAATTCGTATATATCAAAAGAAAGAGGCTGTCTTGCTGGTGAGAAGCTGCAGGCTAAGACGCGCTATTGGCTACGCCCGCCTTCGCAGTGCACACACACTCACCATGCTAATGCAAACGCCACAACTACGCCCTTTTGGATAGCTACAGACTAAATAAACTTTCTCACTGGAATCAAGCTGACTACTCGCCAGGAACAAGTACCGACGTTGACATTCTCCTCTGACCCTGAGCGGGGCTTACCATGTGTCGAAGCCGAGTCCTCTGCAAGTGAGCCGATGCAATGCAGGGCGGAGGCCATGACGGACAGAAGGTCGCGTTTTTGCAGAGAGGGCGACGACCTGGCCCTCACCCCACACTTCGAATATGTTACCTGGCGGGTTTCTCTTATCAGTCTGACTTACAGGTTCAGTTTGCCACGCTTGGCTGTTCATAATCGGGGAACCTGGACGCCACCTTGTCCAACGGCTACTAGCGAGCAAGTAGCAACTTGCCAGCCATGTTGCCAGCTTGCCAGCCACGCACGGCATCGTGTGCATGACAAGGCGCCACCCCATATGCCAAGCTAGTCGCCATCGGTCACGGTACCAGTCACGAATGAGGTAGTGATGCTCGTACTCTTAGTGAAGAGCTTTGATTTGTTGTTACAATATCTGTGAGCGGAAGCGGTATACAGTACGTTGGGAAGGCGCGCAAAAGGCGTACATGTGGCCTAAACACAGTTGAGAGGTGACAAACGCAGCGTTTCATGGCGCGCGCGGCTTGATCGGCTTATGGGTTAGCTTTTCCTGTTTGAGGCGAGTTGTAGCCTGTCGGACAGGCAGCCTTGGTACACTGCGTCACCGTATGGCGGTGTGTTGTGATGATCAGGCTGTTGAAAGCCGCCGTAAGACGGTGCCGATTCCGCTGCCTGCATCAACGCCGTCAGCTCGGAACCCGGGTGGACGGCGAACGACTCGATCCTGATTACTCCAAGTCTGCAGGCAAAAGTGATGCAGCATGGTGACTCCCTTTACCTATGCGGCAACATAGTAGGTTGTAAGCATTTTGGAAACTCTTGGCAGTGAAACGAAACCTATTGCCATTCTTGGAGATCTGGTCTGACGAAGCCGGGAAGCTCATGCAGAAGCTTTGATTCCGTCTGAGATTTGATACTCTTATACTTTATGGTCGTCGGACTCTGGGTCAAAAGCTGCAAACACGTAGCGCGCTGGCTAATTGCTAGCAATATATCACAGTTTTTAAGATGCCAATTGACATTTATCTTTAGCGTAATCTGTTGGCGAAAGCTCTGCCATCAGTTGAGTAGACAAGACTAATTAAGGTCTGGCGTCAACGTGAATGCAACCCCGTCACGCTACTGTTTTCTGAACCTGGACCTCCTAGAGTTCGCGGTGAAAGTTTGCGTGAAGCAAATTTAGCGAGAGACTTCCTCCTGACGCCGTGCTGCCTAGAAATGGAAAGAAAATTCTGCTTTTTCTCTCTATGACTGTTCTATTGTGAGCCAGCGGTCCTGATCAAGCGGTCCAGCAAACGACCAATGGGCTAAAACCTCGAACTGATCAGGAGTAGTATCATACGCATCCTGAGAAGAAGAGGAGAAAACAATAAATTTATTTTGACAGATTGCACTTTCCATTCACGTCTTTCCATTTGCGTTATATTTACTGCCTACCTACGTGGCGGCGCCGTGCTCGATGCATCTATAAGAGCTGCGCCATCTTCGTACTCTCAACAGTGCACCACAATCTTGCAACTACCACACTCGGCCATTCTTTCCGAATTTTTAACGCTTCTTTCTTTTCTATCCTACCCTTGGGCCTTTTTATTATTTGTATTCAAGTCGATATGGCACGGAAAGCCAGAACACATATGAAGAAGGTGGCGACTCCCCAGGAGCGACCTTTTTCATACAGCATGTCTCTATCGCGAGACCGCCTAGAGCTCGAGGGCTTTCACCCCTTGGCATGTAGCCAAACAAGTGTGTTTGAGATGATTGAGTCCTGGAAGGAGCTACTAAGGAGGCAGCTTGGGGCGCCGCCCATCCAAGCGCCCACCATGCGCATGACGCGGGCCTTCCTCCTCCTTCGAGAGGAGCCGACGCCGGCCAGCGAGCCCAGAGTCGGTTACTTTGAGAACCTCATCATGAGCCAGGCCGTTGGTCCGCGTGTTCTAACCGAAATCTTCGCCAGGGGACACCGCTCGGCGCTACACCTAGCGCTCACATCGAAGCGGATGTGGCTCATCCTTACGGCGAGCGTGAACTACTTCGACTTTTACGCCGGTCGTCTGCAGAACCTTGGCCCGTCAGGAATTTTTGTCTGCGCCGCGCCTGAATTCACTCTGGGCGAGATAATGGCGACGCGACTCTCGGACCCGTACGGGTTCCAGTCAGCGACACCGTTCACGAACTGGCATAATGCGGCGATTACGCGGGAGATGGACGCGGTTGATACGCTCTTCATGGTGCGGGCACGCCTCGACAAGGAGAAGAAGACTTCTGAGGGCTCGGGGTCGCAGCCGGTCCCGGAATTCCTGCGTCGCATGTTTGACGAGCCTACTCTGAGGGCAATCTTGGCAATTGAGAAGCCTAAAAACATTTTCAAGATGAACCAATTCATCTCTCTACCCTCGGGGTCTGCCTTTGAGCCGCCGATGATCTATAGTGCAACTCGCCTGCAGCTTTTACGTGAGTCCAGTTCATGTTGAATGCCTTCTATTGCATCTTGTACCGCTTTTGTTGTCACGTTATTCGATGTTGCCGCTTAAGTCAAGGCTTCAATATTCTGACATTTTGTCCCAGTTATCAAAATGTTTAATCAGCGAGAGAATACAGAAGTCCTCCACTTCCACAAGATTCCGTTCTTTGACCGACGCATCCTCGCCATTATTCTGCGAGCCTGTCCTAATGTCACGATGCTAGGGGTGTACGACTGCCCTCTGATTCACCTTGGAGACCTAATACCGCTACTCGACCTGATCTACGAGATCAATATGGAGAGAAAGCTGCAGAACAAGCCCCTAATTGGAGGATTTGACTTTTATCCTAGCTTTCATAAGGGATTATCGACCGAGAGCGAACATCGAGTATTCGGTCTAACAGCAGACTCTATGGATCGCGACATAATTCAAAGAGGTCTATTCGCAGTGCTGTTGAAAGGATTCCTGAAAGCACGACAGCTGAAGCTCGACTTGCTTTTTGAGCCCGGCCGAGCACTAAGGGCCTTTCTGTTTAGAGTTCCTAACCCTCCCTTGAGTATTCCGACATTCTTCGACGGCCTCTGTCGATACCTAGAGAGCGGAGCACTCGACACGCCCGACACGCAGAGAAGACGGGCCCTGTATGATTTGACCAAGCCGATCCGGCTAGGCCTGGAGCCGGATCTGGAGGACAGTTTCTACCAGGAGGACATGGACCGATACCTACCTTTCTGCAGCTCTTGCGGCTACGAAATGCTGTACGAGCTTTTCCCTGCCGGAACCCGTCGGGTCGACCCGCACCGACGAGTATGTGCAGGCTGTAACCTGCAAGATTTGCTCGATAAACAGCCGCATGATATGCGGGACTGGAAGGTTGGCCTGCTGGCCAAGCTCATGCCGGACTGGAACGGCTTGGTATTCAACAAGGACGCGCCCACGGGCGACTGCGATTTGATGTCTCTCCAAGCGACGGAGACGTTGCGAAACGAGCCTTCGCCTTTGTTCATCAACCAAAAAGGCGAGCTAGCCGCCAGCCACAACGTCATTGGGCTGCTTCGAGACAACAAAATTCCGGCAGACTCGTTGCAGAACCTGCCAGCTCTGCAGGATCTGGTAGAGGGCGCCGGTTTTGATGCCCAGTGGACAGAATTGTTCAACCATTGCCACAAAGCCGACATTTATGCACGCGCCAGGATGTGCATCAACACCGAGGCCAGGAAAAAGGAATTAAAGAACAAGGGTCTAGTTTCCAAGCGGCCCCGAGACTGGTACGGGGAAGTCTGGCGCAGAGAGAAGCATGCGCAAGAGGTGCAGAGCTTTGACTACAGGTCCGCCGTGCTATTCCACTTGGAGCTCGAATCCCAGGGATGGTAAGGGCGGTAGAATTTGAAGCTTTTGCTGTATTTGCTTTTTATAGTGCCGCTTACTGAAGTTGATTTGACTTGTTCTTTTCGGTGGACTTGATTTATCATTTGGCTTGGCTTGGTGGCCAGATCTCATCGCATTAGCGTGGCTGCATTTAGCGTTAGAGGGTCTTTTGAATTTGGGAATTCTCAACTCAGGTACAAGGCCGACCAATTAAAGTCTAATTATCAATTATTGCAAGAATAATGTTTCAAGTGACGATGAAAAAGCAAAGCCATCGTCTGGCTGTCGGCGTAGGGAAGGGGGGGCGGACACATACCGATCTGATCTCTACCGGCTCTCAGCGACCGCATACATTTCTCAGCAATTTAAAGCTCACAACACACGAGAACTAATTTCATGGCGATTGAACACTTAATCGATTTTTCTTTCTCAATCAAGAGAAGAATCATTTCGCTTCCCGAGTCGACTTATAAGCCTGGCTGATTTCCAAAATGGGACGACGGTCACGTGCAATCACCGGCGTGGACTTGTTGCGACTCCGCAACTTTCAAAGCTTCAAGCCAAAGCCACCCACCCTGTGTGAGACCGAATCGAAAAGAGACGAAAAAAAAAAACAGAAATCAACACATTTGCCCCACGAACACGCCGGCAATGGCGTCCATATTCCGAACGCTGACGCTTTCGGCGAGCGCGCTCACTTCGCGCGCACTCTTTGCCGCGCCGTCGTCTTTCCTGGGTGCCGGCGTGCTGTCGCCGTTTTCGCGGCTTCTGCCCACGACGCCGTCGCAGCAGCAGCAGCAGGTTCGCGGCATGAAGGTGCACAGTTCCGTCAAGAAGAGATGCGAGCACTGCAAGGTATGTTTTGCTGTATTATACTGGGTGAATCGGTTGGAGGGGAGCAGTGGGTGCTGACTCTGTGCGCTCGCGCGCCGCAGGTTGTTCGACGCAAGGCGGGCAAGAGACATAATGGCTACCTGTACATTATCTGCAAAGCGAATCCTCGACACAAGCAACGACAGGGTTAAGACGAACTAGGCAAAAGCCTGACAAAAAAGAAGAAAAAAAGAGAAACGATGATTCGGCGAGGTGGCCTGTCAATTGCCGGAGCAGGATAGACGAGGCAATACACATGTACGATTACCAGCGCTCCTGGAATGACGACGGAACAAAAGAAGCGACAACATAGAGACCAGCACTGAGCCAAGACGACGGATAGATTACTGGGCATATTTTTCATCTACTTGTGGCCTTGCTTCATCAATGTATTTTTACAATGTACTCGGGTACAACCCCGGTCTCTCAGTTACATACCCCCTATATACCTCTCCATGGCCTCCCATTCTGTTTTCCCCGTAGACAGTAAATATCTTATATGTTGCTGGTAAAAAAAAAAAAAAAATCAGTCCGACTGCCCATATACGAAAAAAAAGGACAAGATCTTACTAAATCGGTGACGTGACGATGCCGCTCCAGCTCATCGCGGGCAAACTTTTGCGTCTCACGCCGCGTCTGCGCATCCTTGATGTTGCGACACCCTCGTAGAATAGTGCGGTAGAATGAAATGACTCTTGATCGTTGCAAAAACTGAAAAAATTTACCCCACGTTTAGCATTGAAAAAAAGGGAGTTGCTAGAGGGGCGCCGGGATGAAAGTTTTTACATGATCGAGACTGAGTGCGCCGCCGATGCGCTTGGCGGAAGGGCGTTGCGTGGCAAAGCCACGGCATTGGCGCGCGATGCGCAGGCAGAGAACCATAAGGACAAAATTATGATTAAAAATCGTTGATGAATATGAATTTATCAAAAATAGCCGGGAGAAGGGAAAAGGAAAGCGCTTTAAATGGTGAGGAGAATGAAGAAGAGTTGAAACTTGGGAGATGGTACCAAAAAAAGACCGTCATTGACATCCCGGTGGAACCTCGGGCATCTCAAACTCTCAAGACGACTCCAGCAATCTCACAGTTACAACTTTTACACCCCCAAAAACACATTTTACTAGATCTGGTTTTATCGCCGTTGATAGCAGGTTCCGACCTGTCCTGCCTTTGATGGGAGCTACCCCGGACACCAAACGTCGCACTGCCGCTGCACCGCGCCGCCGCTGCCGCCGTGTCGACACGCGCGCGGCCAACAAGGCGATTGCGGCAGCCCGCACCTTGACAAACCAAGACTTTGTCGAGCAATATATCCAACCTTGGTGTGTAGCCATAACCACCTTCTCTCTCCTCACAGCGGTCTAGACCGATTTGGCTTACGTGAAAGCGAGGAGAACCACCCAACAGCGATGCGACGTGGCCGCGCTGGACGCACCCCAAGACGCGGGAGCAGTACGTAACAAGTCTGCGCTCACCAGAGGACATGCAGGACGCTGAGCTGGAGGCGTGCTTTGGCCTGGTGGAGCGGACCAGCAGTCACGATTACCGCCGCGCGGCGGGCGGATGGCATCCAGAGGCGAAGCGTGCGGAGATGAGGTCGCCGGGCTTGCGCTACATTCTCGTGCGTGGCGCGGCGGCGGAGGCGGAGGCTACGGCCTCCTCGGACGAGTCTGCAACGGAGAATAGTGGTGACGGCGGCGGCGAGATTCGTGCGTTTACGTCGTTTATGCCAACGTGGGAGGACAACAAGCCCGTGGTGTACTGCTACGAGATTCATCTACTACCCGAGCTAGAAGGGTGAGTTCTTTTTTTTTCTTTCTCTTCTTTCCTTTTTTCTCCTCCATGATACAGCCCAACCATGGGAAAAAAAAAAAAAAAAAAAAAA
>NW_007930836.1:833835-979461 GCF_000280675.1 Beauveria bassiana ARSEF 2860 | reverse complement strand
GAAAATTCGCGCAGTCGTTAATGTTGAAACGAGCCTTCTCCGTCTTTCCAGAACAGGCCTGGGTCGGCTTTTGATGAGCCACGTAACGACGGCCGCGGACCGCATCGGCGCGCTGCACAAGACGATGCTGACGTGCTTCACGGCCAATGCGCGCGCTCGGCGCTTCTATGAAAAGCTGGGCTTTGCCGTGGATGACAGCTCGCCGCGGCCGAGGCGGCTTCGCGACAAGGTGGTTGAGCCAGAGTATGTCATCATGTACCGGCCGACGAGGAGTGATGACGACGCAGACGCGGACGCGGACGCGGCTGTGGATGTGGATTTGGATGTGGATGCAACGGCGGCGGCGGATGATGGGAATGAGCACCGGGAGAAGCGGGCAAAGAGAGTGGACTGATTTGGTTGAAAAGACGACAGGCAATGCTTGACATGAAATGAAAAGACAAATGAATAGGCATACCCCGTCTGCGGAGAATAGCAGAGTTTCGAGCCATTTTGACCGGCACAGGGTCAGCACTTCCGTACAACAGCATAACGGCGTAAATTGATTTCATTATGAATAAAAGCATGTACTATTCGCTGGCAAGTACGGGTATATCAGTGCTGAGTAACACATTCGAAAAAACTCTTTACGTGTCTAGTTGTAGCCGTAATTGTTCAAATACCCAAATTGACTCCGTTTGAAAAAAAGCAGTGAAAATTGTCAGTTTCCTCCCATTCAATCATCCATCATCCAAATTGCATCTCATTCCAGTTAAGCAAAGAGCTTCTTCTCATAAGTCTCCATGTTAACGTTGCCCTCGAGCTGAGCACTGGCAGTGCGAATCTCGAAGCGGAGAGTGCCGTTGCTCGCACACGTGTGAAGCTCCTCCAGGCTGCGCATACCGCAATCCTGCATGGAGTGCTTGAGACCAGCAGCGAGGTAAGGAATGAACTTGTTGATGGATCTAGACCATGTTAGTGAGAAGAAAACAGACAAGTGACCACGGGGAAAACATACCCTCGGTGAGCGACGGCACCAGAGACACCCTGAGCAACGAGAACGCTGTCACCCTCGGAAAAGTAACGAGCGGTACCGGCGTTGCTCTTCTGGCTGTCCTTGCCACCATTGCCCGCCTTCTTGTCCTGCATGGCATCAATGGAGCCCATGCCACGATAGGCCTTGACCAGCTTGCCCTCTCGGGAAACGAAGGAGGTACCGGGCGATTCGGTGGTACCAGCGAGGAGACCACCCATCATGACAGTGGAAGCACCAAGGGCGAGACCCTTGACGATGTGACCGACGTTCTGAACACCACCATCGGCGATGCAAGGAACGCCAAAGCGGGCGGCAAAGGCGCTGACAGCGTGAACAGCAGCAGCCTGGGGGCGGCCAACGGCCATGACCTCCTGTGTGATGCAGGCAGAACCACTGCCCATACCGATACGGAGACCATCGACACCGGCGGCGATGAGAGCAGCAGCCTGCTCACGGGTGACAACATTGCCACCGATGACATCGAGGCCGGGGAATTGGTTCTTGCACCACTTGATCATGTCAATCTGGTACATGCTGTTACCCTGAGAGCTGTCCAGAATGACGACGTCGAGACCGGCGTCGACTAGCATTTGGAGGCGGATCTTGTCCTCGGGACGAGTGCCAATGGCAGCAGCGCAGAGCAGCTGCTTGCTGTCGGGAAGCTTGGAAGCCAGAGGGAAGTGCTGGTTCTTGGTCAAGTCGGAGCGAGAGATCATAGAGACAAGGTTCTGAGCCTTGTCAACAATGGGAAGCTTGCCCTTTTTCGACTTTGCGAGAATCTTGTTGGCCTCGACGAGGGTGATGCCGTCTGGAGCGGTGACGAGGTCCGTAACCATAACGTCGGCAACAGAGGCGTTTTCATCGTACTCGAATTGCAGGTCACGGTTGGTGACGATGCCGAGAAGCTTGGAGCCGAGTTTTGCGTCCTCTATTGCATCACGTTAGCTTGTGTACGGGTTTGTGCGAACGCATTGCTAGAGTGAAAAACAAGTTCAAAATCATAGTAAAGGTGGTCCCCATGACAGTAGTCTTTGCGGTGGAACGAAAGTTAAAAGTTCAAAGGTATGGAATCATGTGAAACGAGATTGGGAGTCAGACGAGGAAAAAGAGACATACCGGTGACAGGGAAGCCGCCAAAGCCCCATTTCTCCTTGAGGGCCTTGGCCTCACCAACGGTGGTGGTGCGACTAATGACGACGGGGTCGAGTATGAAGCCATTTTCATAGCGCTTCACATTGCGGACCATCTCAGCCTGCTCCTCGGGCGAGCAGTTGTGATGAATGACACCGAGACCACCCTGAAGAGCCATGTGAATGGCCATTTCGTGCTCGGTGACGGTGTCCATGGGAGACGAGACAAAAGGAGTCTTGAGGGTGATGCGTTTGGTGATGTGGGAGTCAAGAGAGACCTCGGAGGCGGGGAAACCGATGTAGCCCGGGAGGACGAGGAAATCATTATAGGTCAGGCCACCGTGCTTGACCGTATCCATGAGCTCGTGAAGATCGAGGCCATCGAGGGTCTTGTACTCCTTGAGCACCTCGAGGGCGCTCTTGTGATCAAGGATCGTGGATCCGTTGATTTGAGCCATTGTTTAGGTCTGTCGGCAACGAGGGGGATAAAAATAGATTGCGGAGAGAAACAAACAACTGGCGAGGTCGAAGACGATGATACAATTGAAACCAGACGCGTTTCTTCGACTTGTTTGAATTGACACGGCGCTTCTTCCCGAAAGAAAAAGAAGAAGAAACTTTGGCTAGGCCAGCCGGTTGGAAATTTTTTTTCTATGGTGGGCGGAGGGGCAAAGCAGGGACCAACTTTTTTCTGGTGGGGTCCCTCGACAGACTTCTGCAAGGTCGCGCGCGCTTCAGTTTAGGACTTAAGTCGTGAGTACAACAACAAACCAATGATTGGCGGTGATAATGTCCAAGAGAATTCAAGCTTTAGCGACAAATTATAAGCATCATAAACCCATGGTTGTATACATCAGCAGCCCCGACAGTATTCTTTACGTGGAAGGGTTTTTGGGCCGAAAGCCCGCCAGGAAACCTGCCTAAACCGCCTGACTTGGAGCCTTGCCCGCTGTAATACAGTGGCGACTATCTGGCGACCTGTGAGGAAATATTGCAAAGAAATGCGAAGGTGCGGTACTCACTTTTTGATATCAAGTTGAACTTGTATACATAATGAGATTCTGCCATTTGCGGATGGCCGACTAGGTCACACACCATATCCCCAACGACATCTCTTGGCATCTCCCTCGTTCTATCAACATCGTCTACTCGTCTCCCCAAGTTGATTGATTTCACGCTTTCATCCATACTACGCGTATCCGTAGCCAGTCGTCTCGCATATTCTGTGTCAGGCCTGGCCTCCTCGTTGGCTTCGTTTTTCGGCAAATTGGCCTTCCTCAGGATCGATCGTACCGTTTTTGCCGATATAGGGATGCCCTCAGCGGTTAATTCGGCGGCTATCACAGCGCTAGTCTTCTCTCTGTCGTACCTCTCCTCCCGCATCTTGGCGACAACCAGATCCTGGTTCGTGGGCGTGTGCTTTGACGGCCGGCCAGACCTTGGAGCATCTTCTAGATACTCGTCTTTCAGTACTACTGGTAGCACTGCTGGGTCAAAGCCTCTCTCGATGGCACGGGCCCAGATACGGTCAACTGTACGGGTAGAAACTCCGGTCAAAGAGGCGATCTCTGCGGTCGATTTACCACAAAAAGGTGCCTTCAACGTCAAAATCAACGCCCTCGTGGCTAGCTCCGTCTGTGCTCGCATTTGACTGGTGCTACTGGTGCTGCTGGTGCTGCTGGTGGAGGTTGTGAAGGCTTGACGAAGCTCGAATACGAAAAGGGGATCTTTGGTGCCTAATTTGGTGGCGTCCGCCCCCTGGTCAATTTGATAATATCCCCCTGCAAGACAAGACTTTTCGATTGTTCCTCCGTAAATAGGCACTATATCCAGTACAACTACTCTTGTAGCCTTACGTGACTATTTCTGCCATTTTCACATTCTAACGTCTACCATAACACCCTCCATGATACATCCTGAAGCTCACATAGCTGACTGTGAGTTGCTGTTAAAGGACATTATCTCAGTCGTTAGTAGCAAGCCTTCCGCAGACGTGTTATGGCGAGCCCAGAGCTCGACCATATAGGTTAGCTGTGTGCGTGTTAGCTAATGTGTAAGCAAGTGTTTTGTTCTGAGAAGAAGACATGGAATTGGCGACAGAAGAAGAAGAAAAAAAACTTGGGGTTGGTTACAAGTACTGTATCTATACAGCTGGGGAGTTCAAACTAATCCTGACATACAGCTTTTATACGGCCGTGGTTGAAGGTTCGAGGGGGATGCTATACGTATATACGATATGTTAGAAATGCAAGATGACGTCCAATCGCACTGGCCGTTCCACCATTCTGCCACTGAAAACGCGTCTATTCACGTCTCCCCAAAGCGAGAATATCCAGCAGCTCGTTTGTTCCGCTTGACTCTCTTGGCGGACCACGGTTGGCTTTGTTGGCTGCCAAGACAGGGCGACTTCAGTTGAGATTCGTGAACATTCGGATCCTATTTCGCTATCTATAAAATACGAAAAAAAAAGAAAGTGCCGGAAACTTGGTGTGTGTTTGTCTAATCTTTCCATTGCTCTCCCTACTGAAATAGTCGTCGGCTTATTAATTGGTGCGCAGTGTAAGACGAAGGTCAAAATCGGTCCCCATAGCCGTCCTCGGCCCCTCTCTCGCACGTCTCAATGCCTGAATAGGTACCTGCGGCATCTGACTTGGAACTTCCCTAGTCGGACGATCAAAGCCTGGATCCCTCCAACCTCCAACCAGAGCGCTTTATCGCCTGCTCTGTTGGCCGATCTAGTCTTCTTGTTGGCCGGGGTTCCCTTTGTTGCGGTTGAGCAGATTCTTCCGTTTTCAGAAACAGTCAGGATATAGCGCGACAGAGGGCGATGATCTCTAATCCAAGTACTTTGGATTTTTAGTAAGACATTGCCTACAATGAGACTTTGGGTCACCGTGGCTGGCTGGTGAGCATCGCACGTGTAGAACTGGAACTTGCCTGCCGCACGGTTCAAGCCATGCGGCCCTACAGGGAAATTCATCAGCGCTGACAAACGATGTTTGTCGGAAACTTGTTAACATTAGAGCAGAAGCTTTTTGCCCATGATTCAGAAAAACAGAGTCGAGTTGCGCAGGATCTACACCGCGCTGAGAGCTCGGCCGTTAAGCTGCCTCGCCCTAAACTCTGGCGCTGTTGGCTGTTGGTACTATTGGCAGATGTTCAAGCCGAGCGGGCTAATTAAATAGGGCCCCAATATATGGGATTAAAGTACAGATATATGCAGGGTACACGTTTTTAATCTGTGCCAAGCGCTGATCTCTCGATCCACACCGGGTCACACTAATATCAGCCAAAGACACAGAGAAACTCGTCGCGGGCCAAGACTGCTTTTGAATATTCATAGTCTCCGCTGTTCTTGTGCTTGTTTTCTGAAGATCTTCTCTCGTTATCACCCCCAACCACGAGGGATTATATGACAAACCCTAAAGCTGTGTGACCATTTACCTGAAGCCGTTTCGCGCGACACGGAGCATTGATATCGACAGCGGGCGGCGAAGCACGCACATGTATACCACAAAACATTGATAATCTTATCCTTGATTTTAGACAACTGTAATATACTCGTCGTATGACAAAAATCTGACCTCGTCGCACTAAAACTGCCGCTTCTGGATACAGGCTGTCCAAGCTCACTTGGAGACTTTGTCTCCCTATGACAAAGCAAAGGTTAAATCCACAACAACGGCGTATTCTACATTCCGTTACTGCGCCTTGTCTATGATAGGCAGCCCCAGTGCTTAATAAGGCTTTCGTAAATCATAACTGTGATTAGTTTAGGACCCTGAAATACGAGGAAATCAAAAGTTTGGGCCCCAAGAACCCATGCGGAAAGAGAAAGGAGTTTGCACATCCCCCCTCCCAGTTCAGTTGGATGCACAGCCGGTTCGGACTATTAAACCAAATGCGGAAGGTTCTGCATCTTAGCTCGTCTTGGCCGAGGAGAGAACTTTCCTATTCAGTTGGCGAAAAAAAAAACGTCATAGGCGAGAATGAGATCCGACGGTCGCTCACCGAGACGCAGCCCTCCCCTCTCCCCCCCTCCCCCGCGAAGTGCGCAAAAAGCTTATGCTTATGTACAAGACTATCTGACCATGCATCCACTCCAGCTGCCATGGGCCGTCTAGCCTGAAAAGCGATTCGTGTAGCAAAATAGAGTTGCGACGAACTATTTAGGTACATGTTCTCACCTGCCAAATGGAGAAGGTGACGATGGGTTGATTTGCGCTTCAGCTGGCCGTTAGTGGGCAACGCCGGTGAAAGCTGCGGAACCTCGCACTGTTGCCTCCTGTATCAAAGCCTCGGGTCATCGACGATGATTGACTGCGGATCATATGAATTATCATTTCGGGAGTTGCATGGTTGTCTTGGCCAAAAAGATATAAAGACGTGATGGCGACCGCTGTAAAGAGTCTCGAGTTGCTCATCACAAGTATTCACTACACAACATCCCATGATACCCATAATACCCTGACACTTATACATAATCTTATTTCCTCTACCAATCTCATCAGTATGGCATTCAAAAAGTCCCTTGTTGTTGCGGCCACTATGGCTGTGGCTGCTTTTGGCGCTGCTCTTGAAGGTATCAATGATTGTGCCACCACCGAGCCAAGCGCAGAGCTTGTCGCTGCCGCCAAGGAAATGGCTTCCCAAGAAGCTGCCAAGGCCAAAATTAATACACAGGCCCGTGATGACGCTGACACCAATGTGCCCACCTACATTCACGTCATTGCCTCTTCCAAGTCCAAGTCGGATGGCTACCTCTCTGTAAGACTGCAGTTCTGACTTTGAACCAAGAAACAAAATAAATAAAAAACATCAACTAACATGCTACTGTTACCGAGTTAGAAAGAAGACGTTCTAGCCACCGTTGATGGCATGAACAGTGACTACGAGGGCCTCGGCTTCCAGTTTGACGTCCAGGAGGTCATCCACACCATCAACACGACCTGGGCCGCGGGCGAGGACGCCATGGTCATGAAGAGACAGCTTCGCACGGGCAACTACAAGACCCTCAACATTTACTTTGTGCCCAAGTTCCGTGCCAACGGCCAATGTCCCTTTCCGCGGAGCGTCACCGCGGACTCGGCAGAGTTTTGGGGCGACGGCTGCACAATCCTCTCCAAAGTGTACGACAATAAACAGACAACCACCCACGAGGTCGGCCACTGGCTCGGCCTCTTTCACACGTTTCAGGGCGGCTGTGACGAGGACAACGACTACGTGGCCGACACGCCCGCGCTGATTAACGAATGGAGCTGCGACAAAAATGCCGACACTTGCCCCGACATGCCCGGCAAGGACCCCGTCAACAACTTTATGAGCTATGGCACTTGTCGCAACGAGTTTACCCCAGGCCAGGTTACCCGCATGAAGAGCATGTACCAAAAGTTTCGTGCTTGAATTCTTTGGGGGCGAGTGAATTGGAGTGGAACATTGGGGGCCCGAGGTCTTGATGTTTGGAGCATTGAAGCGTGGCGCGTTGAAGTTTGGCGCAATTAATTTGGTGCACCAAAGTCTGGAGCATTAGAAAGGCGCACCGAGTGGCTTGAAAAGGGGGGAAGAAAACCCTGGGGGGTACATGTAGTGTGTAAAAGAGTGATGGTATGTATATACGCATTGTACCTAGACGTTGAGTATCTAAAAGCAAGCTTTCATTCAGTGATGGAATGAAAAGACGACAAGAAAAATTCAAAGCGCAGGAGTTGGAAAATAGAGATACGGGGAAAATAAAATATAGCCCTCAAAGTCCCCTGTTTCTGCGTACATGGCCTCTTGATACAACTTTACTCTGGTTTCTGCCATCTTTAGTAGGGTGTGTTGCTCAACACCACGACTGTCTACGATGGTCTGCACATTGTCTTTGTTCCAATTATTCAGAGTATACATCCCTACGACCAAGTCCGGAGTAGATGCCGGTATGAACCATCTGTTCCAGACTCAACAAGACAGACTGTTGTAACGTTTGACTCACATGCAGTAGCAGGATAATCACATTTGACAGGATTTGCTTCACAATTGTACACATGCCTTCCTTTGTACTTTCTGTTTTTATTCTATTGACAATTTCTAGATTAGCGAGGTTTCTTTCCTTTCTATTCAAAGCAAGCTCTTTTCTCTCTTCTTGACGCCACCATCATCCAGTAGTCACTCGCCCGCCTCAAGATCGGCAAGGTAGTGCTCGGCCTCGAGCGCCGCCATGCAGCCGGTGCCGGCGCTGGTAATGGCCTGGCGGTACCTCTTATCCTGCACGTCGCCGGCCGCAAAGACGCCGGGCACGCTGGTCAGGGTGGTGCCGGGCTTGGTGACGACGTAGCCCTCGCTGTCCATGTCCATCTGGCCCTTGACGAGGGCGGTGGCCGGGTCGTGGCCAATGGCGTAAAAGAGGCCGCTGCCCTCGAGCACCTCCTCCGTGCCGGTGGCGTTGTTCTTGACCACAATGTGCGACATGAGGCCGTCGTCGCCGCCGCGAATCTCCGTCGCCGACGAGTGGAAGCGCACCGTCACCTTGGGGTGCTCGAGCAGGCGCTTGGCCATGGTCTTGCTGGCGCGCAGCTGGTCGCGGCGCACCAGCACCGTCACGTGGCTGCCGTACTTTGTCAGAAACGTCGCCTCCTCGGCCGCCGAGTCGCCGCCGCCAATGACAAACAGCGGCTTGTTGCGGAAGATGGGCACCGCGCCGTCGCACACGGCGCACGCCGAGATGCCGTTTTGCCAGTACTTGTCCTCGCCGGGAAGGCCCATGCGGCGCGCCGACGCGCCCGTCGCGATGATGACGGCGTCGGCCGTGTGCGTCTCCTCGGGGCTGAACTCGGTGCTGTACTTGAACGGCCGCGAGGAGAGGTCGAGTGTGGTGACGGTGTCGGTGATGATCTCGGTGCCGAAGCGCTCGGACTGCGCGCGCATATTGTCCTGCGCGGGAGAGAGGCGTGTCAGTATGATGTAGAATTGATTTCGCCCTTTTCTGATAGTGTGCGTACCATTAGCTCTTGGCCCATGATGCCCTTGGGGAATCCAGGAAAATTCTCGACTTCGGTCGTGGTGGTGAGTTGGCCACCAGCGGCGGTGCCATTGGCCATGAAGCCTTCATAGAGAACGGCTGCAGTCATTGTCAATACCATTTCTCTGTTTCTGCTCTATGTCTGAGCATCGCGATCGGAGAACGTACGCTTCAACTCTGCTCTGGCAAGGTAGACGGCGGCCGTGTGGGCAGCCGGCCCCGATCCGATAACTGCGAGTTGACCACCGCGTTAGCAACATCGTATCCTTGTCTCACCCCATCCGGCGCCATTGGCCCGTCTGCAGGTTCGTCCTGGTCGCGAAAAAAAAAAAAAAAACGTACTGACGACTTTGCTATGCATGGCTCTAATCCTTAATTCGGCTGGCTTCGATACGGGAGGGTATTTGGTCGCTGTAGTGACAGTGGCAACTGCTGCGAGAGAAAAACCGGCGCTGGAGCGTAGCGGCCGTCGAAAAGCCGAGGCAAACAGTTTGGCGGTGTTGCGACCTTTATAATGCTTGAAAGATGGAAAAAGAGAGGGCTTTATGGGCCTTCTTTCGGGGTGCGGCACAGCGAATCGTGGGTATGGGCTGAGGCGGCGCGTGAGTTGTTGACTAATTGAAAAGTTGGCGACTCCGAGCTTGTGCGAGGGGAGGGGTGGTGGGGCAGCAACAATGTACAATATGTGGACGGCAGACAAGAACTTTGTTTGACAAATGGTGCCTATCTAGTTACATCTAAATAAAAATAGAGATATTGCGTCATTGTGTCTATTCCAAATATTCAATTTATTACCAGCGTTATTTTTCTTGCGCCCAGGCTAAAAGACTGTTCAACCGTGATGCCACAACCCACTCGTGCCACTACACATACCATTATTCATCTTCACCGACGACGCCACAAGTGCATCACCCCGGATCGTCGGCATCTGGAAAACGGCCCCATTGATAAAATACAAGAAGCTACCAACATGATTCCTATTTATACGTCTGCCATGAAATACCCGTATATATGCACCAATAGCATCCCAACCTTGGCAAACACCACTATGCTTCCTCATCGCTGTTCTCCCTCGGCCCCGAGGCTGCCGTCCCGTTTTCCGAACCTGGCGCCCAGCCCACCAATGTCTCGCCTGAAAAACTTGCCGAAATTTCGTAGGTTCTCGTTAATCGTTGCCTTTTCCGAGCCGCTCGGCATTGCCGTGCTCGCCGTGCCAATGTCTCGGGCCGCGCTCAGTAGCTTTTCACCCAGCGAGCCGGCGTCAAAGCCCCGCGCCCCGGTCGCAGCTCCGGTAAGCGCCGCAGCTGCGTTGATGGTGCCCCCGACAGCCGTGGTACTGGCAAGGCTCGACGTTGCGTTCATCAGCGGTGTCAGCAGTGGCGAGTTTTGTACTAGCTTGTCGTTTGCGTTGCCTTCGCGGTGAATGCCAAAGAGCTCAATCAAGTGCGCATAGTCTTGCTTGCGCACGCCCTTGAGTTCCAAAATCTTTCGAAAGTTGGTGTCCGACTTGTCGCCGATATGAATGAGGTAAGCTTGCACGAGTCCCTCGGGCGGTGAGGGCCGGATTTGCAGCGTCTTGAGTAATGGATCTATGCGGCCCATGGACTGCTCTACTCTCCTAACGAAGCCAGCGGGAGGAGGTTGGGGTGTCGGAGATGGATTATGATGTAAAATCAGTGTACCAAAAGACTTTGTGAGCGCATATTTGTCCACAAGCATCTGCCACTGCCGTTAGTTCATACTTCAAACAAGTGGGAATATATTGGTGCATACCTGCTGAGCACCGGTTTCTGATATCGGCCGGCACTGCACAATGTTGTTGATGTAGCTTGTTGCCAAGTGCTCGACAAGATTATCACAAAAGGCTCTGGCATACTGTTGCTTGCCAACCATGGCCAGGATCTCATCCGCCTTGTCGTTGACGTGCTTCACTAGCTCGCCAACATATGAGCTCTGATCACCCGCAGTCTCCATTGTGCTCCAGTTTGTATTCTTCATCTCGCGCCAGACGCCTTCGCAATGCTGCTCTACAATCTGCACCAGGGCCAAGACTGACGCGCTAGCAACACCGAGAAAGGCGTCTGACTGCGATGACAGATCGACCTTGCCGACCAACTCGGGGTCTATGCGCTTTTTTATACTTTCTTCCAGCTGGTTCGTGTTGGCGTGCCAAAAGTCGGCTGTATTCAGCACCAGAATGCAGTCCTGCATCGTCGGCATCGCCTGGCCAGGGGCTTGTAGTTTATGTAGTAGAACTTGCTGCGCATACTCGTCGAGATATCTTGCCAGTATTTTTGATAGATCCAGCAGCCGTTCAGCGGTCGACAGCTTTGCGCATTGTGATAGAGTGAGCTTATAGAAGTGAAATAGTTCAATGGCGGACTGCACCACCGCTTGTGGGGAGAATTCGTCGTCTGATGGTATTAGAGGTTGGTTTCTGTATTTGGGCATCATGGTGGCCAGCTGCTTGTCTTGTGAGTCGACCCATAAGCTGAGGTATGGCTCAAAGGCAACCGAAATAAGGCCGTTGAAAGCATACGTCTTTCCCTCGACAGAACTCAGTGTGTCGATGCTCGCTCGTGGCTCATTCGAAAAGCGCTTTTCGAGGCTCTGCTCAAAGTCAAGCGTCTCCTGCAGACAAGACAAGAGCAGATTCACATCGACCTTTGCTCCGTCTGTACGACGCATGCTGCGCTCCAGGATGCCCTTGAAGTCGTCCCTGGTGCCGTCGCAGAATGTCGTTGCCAAAACCTCACTGACGTGCCAATGCGCCGGGAAAATGACCGCATGCTCATCTTCATGCGTCTTCATTGTACGCTTGAACCAAGCGTACCGGCGACCGATGTTGTCCAGGCTGCCAGCCTCGTCGTTGCCGCGAAACACCTGGCGGTATTCACGCAGCTCCGTGTTGACGTACCACGTTATCAACCTCGATTTTGCCGAGTCTCCAAGAGCGTCCATGACAAAGCATGCTTCAATAAGCATGCCGCGCTTAGCAGAGACCTCGCCCTTGGCAAATGCCATTTCAAAATCTTCGCACACCTGTTCCAGCAGTTCGCGCTGGAGCTCCGAAACCTCGCGACTCAGCGTGGCAATTTGCTCAATGCTGCGATAGCTATTGAAGTGCTTCATGAGCTGTAGCACCGCTTGCAGCAGGCCTGCGCAATCACGGTACTGCCGCGTCTTGGCAAGCCCGCGCAGTTGCTCGTAGGCAGTTGTCAGCATCTGTAGACGCTTCAAGGCCGTCATACTAAGCGTGAGGTTCTTCTTCGTCCCGTCGAGCCGCTTTATGTCGGCCGTCATGGATGTTATATTTTCTTCCGTCTCGATGGCGCGGGACCGCACGGTTTCAATCTTGCGAAAGAGCTGCGCCAGCTCCGTCTGAGCTGACTGCATGCGTTCTAGGCTCGAGTTGGGTTTGTAGGCCTGCGCCGACTCGAGGGCACTGATTTCGTCGTCCAATTCATTCTGCCGCGATTGGAGCGTCTGGGATACGCGGTTGAGAGACGATACTGAGGCCGGGTTCGCAAAAAGTAGGTTGAGGTGGTCTATGGGGTCATAGTCGACTGGTCCCCGTACAATCAGCTGCCGTTTGGTGCATTCGGAAATGCACTTCCAACATACCCGTGTCAAGTGACGATGGATTCGTCAGGGCCGCGCTCATATTGCCGCAGGACCCTGGCTATTACAGTTGCCACCTGTCCAAAAGTTTTGCGATGATGCTTCTCAAAGGATAGGCGACTTTCGGCCAGCCATACATCTCCCCAGCAAGTAAAGTGGGGCGGCACTGACAACCATGATTCTGGCCATGGCAGAGCCAGAAGAATAGTCAACTTAGCTGAATTGTTTTTTTTTTTTTTTTTTTTTTTTTCATTCATCTCAATAAAGAGTTCAAGTTGTGGATAGATCGACCGGCTATGCAGAGCAGATCAATTGTGTAAGCATAGCCAAGTTGAACCATTTCGCGGGTCATGATTCACACTTGTCTCTACGTGTCTACTTATTAGAGTTTCAAAGCGAGATACAAGGCCTTCTACGTCACATAAATGTGTCCAACTAAGTAGGCAGGTGCAAAATCATCAAAAAGTCATGTATATTGTTATTCAAGAAATTCATTCAAGTCATTAACCAACTAGTCAAGTATCCTCCACACACATCACCGCATACTCTGAATTACTGGTTGCCGTTGTAAGAGAGCAGGTTGACAGTCTTGCCAACGTTGCCAACAACCTTATCCTTGGTACCAAGCTGCTTGATGCGGCTGGTGACAGCGGCGGGGGTGCTCAGGTTCTCGAGAACGGCAAGGTAGATGGCCAGACCAGCAATGTGGGGAGTAGCCATCGAGGTGCCGGTGATGGTGTTGGTGGCAGTGTTGGAGCCGATCCAGGTGGAGAGAACATCCTCACCGGGAGCGTAGATGTCGACGGGCGTGCCGTAGTTGGAGCCCTGGCGACTGTTCCAAATCCAGCGAGACCACTCGGAGTTGACGGCGGCGACGGTGATGGCCTGGGGGGCGCGGGCGGGGGAGACGTTGTTGGCGTCCTGGTTCTCGTTGCCGGCGGCGACGACGCTGAGAACACCCTGCTGGTAGGCGCTGGCCACGGCACGGTCAAAGGCGGTCGAGGCACCGCCGCCCAGGGATAGGTTGATGACGGAGCGAGACTGGCGGCGCTTGGCGACGATGTCGTTGACGGCCCAGTTGTAGCCGTCGAGGATGACGGAAGTATCCGCGGTAGGACCGCTGAAGACCTTGACGGAGACGATGCTGGCCTTTTTGGCCACACCATACGACTTGGAGGCAATGGTGCCGGAGACGTGGGTGCCGTGGCCGATGGTGTCGACGTCCTCGCCGCCAGCAGCGTTGTAGCCGCGGGTAGCACGGCCCTCGAACTCGACGTGGTCAATGTTGACACCCGAGTCGACGACGTAAGCGTAGGCACCCTGGCCAGCGGTGCTGTCGTAGATGTAGTTGCTGGCGCCGGACTGGCGGTGCGAGATGGTGGACAGGCCGTGGGGGACCTCGGACTGAGTGGTCAGAGCGTACAGAGTCCACTCCTGGTCTAGCTCAATCTCCTCAACCTGTTAATGTGAGTCAGTTTATTCGTCACTTGATCTGTAACTAGTGCAGATCTGATTCTGCTTTGACATACCTCCGGGTTGTTGCGGATCTCCTCAACGGTAGCGGCGTCAAAGTTGCCAGCGTAACCGTTGAAGCTACCAATCTCATAGGTCTTCTCGACACCGTTGAGGTTGAGGTCACGGCGGCCGAGGCTGCGAGCGTGAACATCATTCACCCACTGCAAGTGAGACGCGACCTTGCTGGCAGTAACACCATCCTTGAGCGTGACGATGTACTTGCCGCCAGAGGGAGCAGGAGCAGCGGCGCCAAGGGCCGCAAGGAAAAGGGCGGCAAAGCTCTTGAAGCCAACCATCTTGATAAATATGTTTTGCAGGAGGAATGAAGTAATTGAATGAGTTGGTGAGTTGAAGTGAGGATGATACGATGCTTTCAAGTCCGTCCCTCGACGAGTATTTATGCTCGACGCAGACTGCCAAGCAGCACTGCTCTCATGTGGCATCTGTCATGGCTTTGACATTGATTCCTTGCTTGGGAACCTTTGAGCACAATCACCTTCCTGTTTCACGCTCAGATTCTTGCATGACGATGTCGCCTTCGAGGCGGGAGCGCCGAACAGACAATGAGGGATTCTGACGCCAAGGACTGAAGTTTACTGGCCATTGACCAGCTAGGAAGGTATAATATGCCCTCAAATAAACTCTCCTCTCCGCACCTACCAATTCGTTGACAGTTGTTGATAGCTGGCAGATAATGCAATTTCGCCAAGCCACCAGTCAGAAGCGAGGAGCACGTCAGGTTGCAACGTCTGGCTGCTTGTCTAAATGAACTGCCAAATCGGGGAAGAAGGAGGAATCGCGTCCACAAGGCGACTACAGAGCGGACATGGCGGGAGCCGGGGCACCAATACCGTCGAGGTATAGAGAATAAGCATAACGCTTGGCGCCCCAGCTGCTATGTTAGCGTAGCTGTTCGAGTCCCAATCATGGTCGACAATCTGCCTCGCTCAAACCCAATCAGCACTCCACCAAACCGGTGCTAAATCTCGACGCTATCGAGGCATCGAGGGCATCTAGCCAGGTTGTCTCGCAGCTAGCAGTTGTCGGGCGCCACTGGCGCCATGATGGCGTCTTCTTTGTCCATTGCAACAGCTTCCTATTATAGCAATTGATGACAGTCTCCTCTTATCCGCCCGAAATGGCGCATTAAGGGCTGGGATAGCGCCACATCTTTACGCCTCGTCACTGGCCTGGCAACCTGGTAAAAATACCTTGAAAAGACGTCTTCTAAAGATAGAGCCTCTGCCCACTCGTGTCTTTTTTTTTTGTCATTTTTTCATTCAAGTCAACTGCCGTGCTGGCAGCGTTTTCCCAAGGGCACTCACTTAGGCAGGTTGACAGGAGAGAACCTTGCAAGGGGAGAGCCCAACGCCCGGGGCCTGACCGCTCCGAAGCAGAAGGTGTACTCGGGCTGAGCGACGTTGGGAATCAATCAGTGCTGATATGGCTGAAACGCACAAGGGCTTAATGATGGTGGCGTCGATCCGGCCGGCCAAGGGGGCTAGATTTGGCAGCTGTCCGTCCCCCATCAAGGTCTCCCCAGAGCCCGAGTAACGCGAGTTGATTTTTATGTAATAACAAGTTCGCCGGCCTTATTTCATTGGCGAGCGCCAGGCAAACTGGCAGGTGACCAAGTGACTCGGACCTGCGTTGAAATTTGGTATGCTACGCTACGCTACGGGCACGAACGCATCGTGTCTCACATTTTGGCTTGTTGCCGGCCCCACCCACATCGAGACTTGGCATCAGAGCAGAGAGTGCTACTGTATCACCACTAATCGCCCGCTTAGTAACGCCCGCGACGGATTTCCGAAAGCACCAGATGTGTCAAACAAGCCCATTGATTGTCTATTGCCTCTATTGTGTCGTATTTCATTCATATCTCTGGATCCCGAATTGAACCTATGTCTTGACCGTTTGACATTTGACATTGTAATGATCAGCAGTAGCGTCGTGCGGGGTATCTTGCCCACTTGCTTAATTGGAGACGCTTATTCAATATAACCAATAAATGCTCCGAAGATGGATCAAATTAATTCCAACAAACATCGTGGTTCGTTGATGCTGTCGGGGCCGCGGAGCCTGATGCCTGCTTATATTCTCTACAGCCTCGGACTTACGGCTGCAGCCTATATCGGCTTTTCGCACATTTCCTGGGGTAGATGTGTACGTTAAATAAAGAACATATTTTTTAGACTAATCACGTACATGCCAACGCAACTTTAGCATTTGATTAGCTCTGTCTCAATGGATTATACCACACGCATTTTTTCCCACAGTCAAGATAATGACTCCACGGATCTCCGTCCGGTACGCATAACCTAGAGTCACGCCAAAAAACCCTCATATGTGACACCTAGTATGCGCCTTATCCGCATGCTAACGTGTGGCGCCAGATTTTGGTCGATGCCGACCGCCCGGGCCGCCACATCTCGCGACAGCAATACATTTCCGCGGTCAAGCGCATAGCTGTCGGTCTCCAGCGTTTCGGCATAGCTGACCAGGACGGTGTTGGTCTCCTCAGCGAAAATGACATTTACTACTATGTTCTCGGCGACGGCGCCGTTGCCGCCGGCGCAGTGTATTCTGGCATCCCGACCTTTGTCAAGCAGGCCGAGCTAGCCACCGCAATTCGGGCGGCCGGGCTCAAGTGGCTCTTTGTTGCACCCGAATTCCTGCATCTCGCTCTGGCGACTGTCAAGAGCCTAGGTTTGCCGCCTAGCATGGTCATCATCTTCGACCCTCCGGGCCTGAACCCTTACCGTGGGGGCACGCAGGCGAGCTTGAGCAGCATCATTGACGGCGTGGATGGAGCTAGCTTTCGCAACGCCAACGAGGGACATGATCCGACCACGCGCGAGGCCTTTCGCTTCTTCACGAGCGGATCGACAGGATCCGTCAAAGCAGCCAGCATAAGCCACCGTGCGTCAGCTCTCAGGGTCGACTTCATGGCTGCCATGCCGCTGCTAGACAAACCTTTTCTGCTGGTTATTGGAATGTTCCACGTGAGCGGCGCCCTGAATCACATGCGCGCCTGCTTAGGTGGCGGCTACTCTGTCTACGTGACCAAGGCCAAGGACGCTGCGGCTGTTATTGACAAGATTCATTCGCAAAGTATCGGCTCTACCATGATTACCCCTCGTATAATGGAAAGCATGGCACTCGTGCTCAACTCGACAGATGGCGCGCGGAAGCCTCTTGACTCGCTATGGCAGATTTCATTTGTAGGGGCACCTTGTCGTCAAGAAACCGTCGATATGTTCAGAAAAATCCTCCCTGACAAAGCCAGAGTGAACACAGGATATGGTACAACCGAAGTACCTGCGCTGAGCTCGTGCATCATAGATGACAACTGGGTTACTGGCTGTGTTGGCCAAGTTCCGCCCTCGACGGCCGTCAAGTAAGCACAATGATATCTCTGCACAGGTACACACAAGGCGTCAGGATTTCGATATGCTAAAGCAACACTCTTGACAGAATCGTGGACTTTGAAACACTGCAAGAGGTTACCCCCGGGGCCGCTGGGGAAGTGTGCGCTCGCAGCGCGGCCGCTTTCAGCGGCTACTACAACAATGCGGTCGCAACTGAAAAAGCCTTTCTGCCGGGTGAGCCCGGCTGGTTCCGCACAGGCGACAAGGGCGCGATAGACCCCGAAAGCGGAATGCTCACGCTGCTGGGACGCTTCAAGGAAATCTTCAAGGTCCGGTACGAGGAAGTGGCGCCGGCCGAGGTGGAAAGCGTGCTCCTGCAAAACGGTGACATTACCGACGCTCTGGTGACATGCACGCCGGCCCGGGATGACGACAAGGACAGAGAGTGCCTGGCGTACATTGTACGACGGGACGGCGCGCAGCTGACGGCGCAGCAGGTTGTCGATTTCGTCGCTTCCAAGCTCGCGGCGCACAAGGTTCCGACCGGCGGGGTCTTGTTCTGCCATGAGATTCCACGCGGGACAATGGGCAAGCCCTTGAAAAGTGAGTTGGACAAGGTCGTGCCTTTGCCTGAGTCGGCGAGATTCCTGGTCGCCGCCTAATGAGTGGTGGAGATGCTTACAATTCTCGTCGGAGAATGCATCCTTGCCCAAGTCATGGAATAAGCGTTATTGGAGAAGAACAGTTAGTAGATGGATCAGAGTTGTGCGCACGCTCGTACCTGTAGAGCTGACAAGCAGAAAAGTGCAAAGCTAATCTGGAGCGTTATATCTTGTGCATATATGAAAGCGCGGCCACTGTCTCGCTGGCTACAAGATTTGTACGCCATGCCGTGTCACTTGAAGCACGTACAGCACGTGTATTAAATTGTGTATTAGCATTGCTATTGGAAAAAAAAACTCCAGTATTGTCCAGCCCATATTTTATGGCGCATTAAAACGCCGAAAACGCCATTTAATTTTCAACCGCCAGCTCCAGTGATACAAGTCGAAAGCAAATACGTCTCAGTCTCCAGCAAGGACGGTAGTTATTCGGCCATTTCCTCATCGACGTCATCGCCAAACATATCCTCGACTGTGCCGCCTTCAACACCGTCGCCATCCACATCTTCCAGTGCCGGGCCCTGGATGCCCTCCATCGCATCGCCGCCAGCCGCCTCGGGCACCTCTTCGTCACCAATCTCATTCCAAACGTCCTGCAGGCCCCAGCTGGTGCCGCTGAGGACGAAGCGCTCGCTGGGCAGACGCACGCCCCACTCGTGGGTGACGACGCGCGGGAGAGCGACCTTGTTGCGCTCGCGGGCCAGCTCCTGCATGTACTCCTTGCTGATGCCGCCGCCGGAGCTGCCACCCCGGAACTGATAGCCGAGGCGGGCCGCGACGGCGAGTTTGATGGCGTTGGCGGATATGGCAGCGTCTCCAGGGGCTGCGGCGCTGGCGCCCGCGGTCGCCGAGGGTTTGGCGCCGGCCTGCGAGACATAAGGGTCGCCGGAGAGGTGCAGCGCGTCGTTGAGGATGGACGAGGTGTGGCGGTAGGCAAAGTCGAGGAGAAGAAGGGGCACGCGCTGCTCGTACGACGTCACGCCCTGCGAGGTCAGCAGGAGCTCGATGAGGCGGGCGTCTCGCGGTCGCGGCGCGGCGGCGGCCGTGGGCTGTGATGTGGATGATGGGCCACCGGCGGCGGCAGGGTTCGCGGTCGTCGCGGCGGACGCTCCTTGGGTAGGGTTCGCGGCGGGAGCGGCTGTAGTAGAGGGCGTAACGCCGTTCGTTTGCGGCGGCGCGGAGGACATTGTGGTTGTGATGCGCAGCCGGGCGCAGTCTGTATCGTAGAGGATCTCGGCGAAAGGTGGGATGAGTTGGACCGGCAGCAAACGAGTGGGCTGCGGCAGCTCAAGAAGTATAAGCTAGATTGCTAAGTCGTGTTGGTGGTTGTACACATGCCAGAGGATCTAGAGTTCACCGTGAAGTGAAAAGCAGCGCGGCGCGTGATGGCAAGTTGATGGTTTACAAGCTTGCCTTGTGAGCGCGAGAGTGGTCGCTGGAGCTCGCGGGCGCAACATCCTAATCCCGTTCCGGCTAACGTGTTGAACGGTTGTACCTGTTATTTAATGTGCTGGTGGACGACCCCACACAGAGAAGACGAAGCATGGCCGAGAAGACTCCAAATAAAGATGAGAAGATTATTCATTTCCGAAACCAGAATATTTGTTTTCGGCTTTGATGCCCGCTTTCTGTGACGACCGACTATGCCAGTGAAGCGCATACACGGCTGCTAAGTAGGTACCTAGGCTCTCCCAAGTAGCCTCTAGGTAACTAAATAATCATTCTAATCTATCGAGAGCCCTTCAATGACTGGCCAATAACAGCAGCACTAAAAAGCCCGCCGCCCTCTCTATCGCGAGCAAAAAGTTTTTGGGTTTTTGGAGGGGCAACAACAGCTATCAGCACTCTGTGCCCCACCAAAAAAGACGGCCGATGCAGGAACGCCAAAGGCAGAGTCATATCGAGCCCTTGCCTAGCCATATTTTAATTGCTCCTTTGCCTTGTTTCACATGATCCAATACCACCAATTTGCTTCGACACAAACATTGTAGCGCCAATTAGAGCCTGTCATTCTGCGCCACGACTACGGCCATCAAATTGTCACCCTCCGAGTTCGACCACTGAACCCTGCATCTACAGCGCCCGCCACTCTAGTACAACATGGAGGTTGAGCTCCCGCTGCCGTTCCTCGTCAGCGTCGCCGTCCCTCCGGGATTGGCCAATCTTGAGGGCCTTTCTCGCGAGGAGGTCTCAATTCTTGGCTGTCCCTTCCTCGATGCTAAGCCGCAGCTCCTCGAAAAGTTTGCCAAGTTCTTCAGCCGTCACAGCGCCGAGTTCCAAGCCCACCTCGATGCCACAGCCCTGGAGCAAGACGATGTGCTTGGCTTGCTCGACCGCGGTGCCAAGCGAGTCTTTGTAACCCCCGAGTCGCTCCCTCAGTATACCGAGCTGGGTGACCGCGTGCTTCCCGTTGTGTCCACTCCGGATCTGTCTGCCGCCTCGGAGCACGGTCTGCTCGTCCGCGACTTCGACCCCAAGACCTGGGACGTGACCAAGTTCATTGCCGATTCGCAAGCAACAAAAGTAAAGGTTCTTTATATCAAGCCCATCGAAGGCGCTTCGCTGCAGGAATTTCTCGAGATTGCCCAGAAGAGCAACGCCGTGCCCATCCTGCCCTCTACTGGTCTGACCACCGACAAGGCGGATACCAGTAAGCTGCTCCTTTCCAAGGTTCTTTCTAGTCAATGGAAGTCGGACCGTCCCGATGGTCTCGTACCTACTGTCGTTACCGATGAGACTGGTATTTCTCTCGGCCTTGCCTACACTAGCGAAGACAGCATCCTCGAGGCTCTTCGCACGCAGACTGGCGTTTACCAGAGCAGGAAACGAGGTCTTTGGATCAAGGGAGCCACCTCGGGAGACACACAAGAGCTCGTTCGCATTGCTCTCGATTGCGATAACGACACGCTCAAGTTTGTTGTTAAGCAAAAGGGTCGTTTCTGTCACCTACAGCAATTTGGCTGCTTTGGAAACCTTGGTGGCGTCGCGGCCCTCGAACAGATATTGGTTTCTCGCAAAGAGTCCGCTCCCGAGGGCTCTTATACTGCTCGCCTCTTCTGCGATGAGAAGCTCCTGCGGGCCAAGATTATGGAAGAGGCTGAAGAGCTCTGTGACGCCAAGACACAGGAGGAAGTCGCCTTTGAGGCTGCCGATCTGATATACTTTGCCCTGACCAAGGCTGTCAGTGCCGGTGTGAGCCTGGCTGATGTTCAGGCTAATCTGGATGCCAAGAGCCTCAAAGTCAAGAGACGCCCGGGCAATGCCAAGGGCAAATGGGCTGAGAAGGAGGGCATCGTTAATCCAGCTGCTTCTGCTTCTGCTTCTGCTCCAGCTAAGCCAGCTCCCGCCCACGAAGCTACTCCTACCAGTGACCGCATCCTCATGCAGCGAGTGGACTCTGCTTCTGTTTCCAATTCGGACCTGCAAAAGACGCTTCAGCGCCCGTCACAAAAGTCACCCGAGGCTATTCTCAAAATTGTCGTCCCCATCATCGAAGAGGTCCGCAAAGGCGGCGACAAGGCTCTGCTCTCTTACACCCACAAGTTCGAAAAGGCTACTTCCCTCACGTCCCCAGTCATCAAGGCGCCTTTCCCATCCGAACTCATGAAACTCTCCCCGGATACTATCAAGGCCATTGACACCTCTTACGACAATATTCGCAAATTCCATGCCGCGCAGGCCGAGGACAAACCCCTCAGCGTTGAAACAATGCCTGGCGTCATTTGTGGCCGCTTCTCGCGCCCCATTGAGCGTGTAGGCCTGTACGTCCCTGGCGGCACTGCCGTGCTGCCTAGCACAGCTCTCATGCTCGGTGTCCCCGCCATGGTTGCCGGCTGCGAGAAGATTGTTATCGCTTCTCCTCCTCGCTCTGATGGGAGCATTTCTCCTGAGATTGTCTATATTGCCCACAAGGTTGGTGCTGAGAGCATCGTTCTCGCCGGTGGCGCGCAGGCCGTCGCAGCCATGGCCTACGGAACCGAAAGCGTTAGCAAGGTTGACAAGATTCTTGGTCCGGGCAATCAGTTTGTCACTGCTGCCAAGATGCACGTCAGCAACGACACCAACGCCGGCGTCAGCATCGACATGCCCGCTGGTCCCTCCGAGGTGCTCGTTGTGGCCGACAAGGATGCCAACCCCGCCTTTGTCGCTTCCGATCTTCTCTCACAGGCCGAGCACGGTGTCGACAGCCAAGTGATTCTGCTGACTGTGGACCTCTCCGAGGCACAGCTCAAGGCTATCGAGGACGAAGTGCACAACCAAGCCATGGCCTTGCCGCGCGTCGACATTGTGCGCGGCTCGATCAAGCACTCAGTGACTGTGACCGTCAAGACTATCGAGGACGCCATACGCATCAGCAACGACTACGCGCCCGAGCACCTGATCCTGCAAGTCAACGACGCAGCCAAGGTTGTCGACAAGGTCGTCAACGCTGGCAGCGTCTTTATCGGCGAATGGACTCCCGAGAGCGTTGGCGACTATTCTGCCGGTGTCAACCACTCACTACGTAAGCCTCTCTTCTCCGTTCTATTCCTTACGCAATGTACCCGCCAAAAGCTAACACGTGTCTGCAGCAACCTATGGCTTTGCCAAGCAATACTCGGGCGTCAACCTCGCCTCCTTCATGAAGCACATTACCTGCGCCAACCTCACCAGCCAGGGTCTGCGCAATGTCGGCTCCGCCGTCATGCAGCTCGCGGGTGTCGAGGAGCTTCACGCGCACAAGAGAGCCGTAGAGATTCGTCTCAAGTGGTTGAATGAGCAGAAGCAGTAAGAGGCGAAGGGGGAATATGCAACGAAAATGAATGTAAATGACATGACAAAAGGATGATTAGAGGCTGGGGCGCAATATATGTTCTGAATTTGTGACCCCTGGGGTTCAAATAGCAATTTGAGCCAGATGAAAAGATGCTATCAGTTGTGGCTTGCTGTAATTCAAAAGAAATTCCGCGCAGTAAATTTAAATCAATTCAATGCCAGCTAGAATATATACAATTTCTTGCAAGGCCGAGATATGTCCCCATATATGTAAATTTCTCTTGTTCTGTGCTGCTCCCACGGCGTCTTGGGCGTCTACATAGTCGTACATTGGTTCATCCATTAAACCGGAATCTTCGGATCTAGGAACGAACAGACCAAAGTAGAAAAGAGAAGACAAAAAAAAAGGTAAAACCGCCATCAAAAATATGCGCGCCACGCTATGCTTCCAACATGAAATGCCCTTTTGCTGCAAGTGTCCGGCCCTCCTCTTCCATTGAAGACGAACCTCCTCCTCTTTCTTTTAGCCCTAAACTTCATCCTGTTTACCATTCCTTTACTCGGATGGGGAGCGAATCTCGACGGGTTCGAGTATGAGCGGCGCCTTGTCCCCAATGTCAAGTGCGGCGATGCCCTTGCCCTGCTAATTGCCATCCGAATAGAAGTTCTTAGCCATGTGTTTCTTTATGCTTATTTCTTATCCATGGATAAATGACCAACCCCAGTAATAATTTCCGCAGCAACATCCTCTTCAAGGTCAGCTGCGTTCTTCTTGATAGTGTGCTCGTCATCTTGGGGCTCAAGGCCGTCGTCAATTTCCTCGTCAATCGGCTCTTCATCGTCCTCGTCGTCTTCATCATCGTCGTCGACTTGGCCGTCAAGGCCCTCCTCTATCTGGCTTTGCGTCATCGATATGGCTAGGCGACTTTCAACGTCCTCAATGGAGGCTTGGGAGATGTAGCTCTCGCCCAGGCGCTCGTCCATTTCCTCATCCTCGCCGTCCGTGTACTCGCTTCCCTCATCGACTTCATCCAGAATCTCATCGCTGTCACTAGCGGAGAATTCATCTAGCTCGAGAGGCGTGTCTCTCCAGTACTTGAAGTCGGTGTAGTCCTCGCCACCGCCCATGACGAGTGTAGAAACTGGGGGAAAGTAATGATCGACGACTTCATTGATGTGGACATAACTCATCTTGAGCTTGTTCAAGCTGAGCAGGTCCAGAGAGACTTCTGAATTAGAGTTTATGGTGAAGATGCGATTTCGTGGAACATCGACAGTTCGATACGAAATTTGATCTGTCAGTCGGTTACCAAAGCCAGCATAGAAAGGTGTCCTGTCGGGACCATAAAGGTTGGCAATGTCGCGAAGAGTGGCCATCTTGAAGACGTGTGGTTTGCGAAGGTATACTTCACGGCGCAAAGCCGCCATTGTTCGGTCCGGAGACAAAATTGTGGGACCATGAGGCATTCTACAGCCCTCTTGGACAATATTGTTGAGGTATGCTCTCGTAGTGTCGGCTTGCCCGACGGAGCGACTCGTGAGATACATGATGTTGTATCCGTTGAGGGCAATATCGCTGTAGAGTTTGGCAATGCCAGCATGCGTCCAGTCGCGTCCGATCATATTCAAAACATGGCCGAGGGCGTCTGATTTAGTGATGGTTCCGTCAATGTCGGAAATGACGACTGGGTTGTCGTATTTCCAGAGGTACATATTGGCGGTACACGTGGCACGGTTGACAGTAAAGCTCATGGGATTCTCACCCGACTTTAACTCAAGCTTCTTGAGCTGGTCGCTAGTCAGGCGTAGAGTCTTTGCATAGTTGCGGTTGGGATTACCAACACCGGCATCAGCGGGGGTGCGGGGAGGAGTGGCAAGGCCGGCTGGGCCAGCATCGGACTCGGAGCGACGGTGAGAAGGAACGCGAGGAGAGCTGGTCACATCGCTGCCGTCGCTTTGATAACCTGGGTCCGAGAGTGCATCGGCGGAGACGGCATGGCGATGGGCTTGCAGGGAAGACTCGATTGTCTTGTTCATGGCAGCCTTTTTGGCGGACTCGCTGCTGTAGATCCACAGATTGCCTTCTTCGTCAAAGCCAAAGAGCGCACCAATATCGTAGTTGCCGTCCAGCTCTTCGGAGAGAATCTTCCTAGCCTGGATCTCGGCGCGGAGCATCTCCTCTTCGCTGCTCCGGAAGCCAGTCATGTCCAGCATAAGATCACCAGTCTCGGTGACTTGGCTGGGGATATTGACCGCAGAGAGCCCGCGCGACAGTATAAGGGCACGGTCGATGGCTTCCTGAATGGTCTCCGGGCCAGGGCTCGGGGATCGTTCGGAGTCACGCTCGGCAGGCTCACTGTTATCTTGGTCAATTGCGCGGGCCGAATGACGCAAGGCATCATCGCTGCGAGGACGGGTAAGCGCGGCAGACCAATCGCCAGAAGCTGGTCTGGGATTTGACAGGCCGAGGGGCGAGGAGGCTGGAGTGGGGTATCCTGTAGCTGACGTTGAGCAAATGCACATTTATTTGCAAGACTGCAAAGCTTACCGTTCTCATCTAGATGGCGAGCGGAGCCTCGAGGGCCATTAGTACCGTCACCCTCGAGCTCGAATTCGGGTACGCCGAGCTGGGAAACGGACTCGTCTGGACCGAGGGGTGGACTGCTTGCTGGAGAGACGAGGGGGGAAGTCTGCATAGACTCGGGTATGTTGTCTGTGGTCTCAAAGACGAAAAAAGCTTCACCACCTTCGCCGAGTTTCATGGAATACTCCTGCTTGGAACCATTGACTCGAAACTCGACCTTTTTCTCGTATGGGCGCAGCAAAGAAAACTTGCCGAAGCGAACGTGGAAAGGCGAGCAAGCAAGGGTGCCATCTTTGTGCTCAACAACGATGACGTCGATGGCACCGCTGAGGGTTGCAGGATTTATCGAGTTCCATGCCGTCGACACCGAATCGCTGATGTTGCGCACGTACTGCATTGTGAAAAGCTGCCGTTACGGCGCTGTGGGAAACGGTAAAACTGGTAGGCACCTGGGCAGTTGTCGAGCGGCGGCGGTGGACAGGCAGGCGGAGCCAACGGTTCGAGAGCGATGTATGCCAGCCACGCAGACGGGATGCGGGTTGCGTTGTAAGCTTGGAACGCTTTACACGGGGGTGACTCTCGAAAGCTTGAGGGGGATAGTGGGAAAAGAAAAGCCGTTGGTTGAGAAAAGGGTAGACGGTAGTGGCTGGGCTGGGTTGTGTAGTGATGACGGACCGTCGCAGGTCGGAGGTCGCAATGATGGGTGGCGGGTGGCGGGGAGCCCAAGACAAAGCCAAGGGCTGCTGCGATGTCAACTAATCGATTAAGAAGCGACTGCAACGCTGCAGAGATGCGCCTGAGGAAAGGGAATACAAAAGGGGCACGAGGAAGTGAAGAAAAGGAAAGAAGTGAAGATGAAGCCGGCGAGACGAGTTGGGGAGTCGGGAAGAGTTGTTGAGCGCGGTCTTGGCAAGGCGGCGTGCTGGTGGCTTGTCAGATCTGGTGCGAGAAGCACATGATTGCCTCTTGGGCCTTGGCGGATGAGACGCTGCATGCAATTACAGGGGTCTGCTGCACGCGCACGAGGCGGTAATTACAGGGCAGCGAGGAAGAGGGCAAGAGAAAAGGTCTCTGTTGCAGAGTGTAGGAAAAGAAAAATCAAAGAAGAATAATTGTAGGAATTTTGGCAGTTGCAATTCATCAGATATATTTACCTCACTCACCAGTCCTTCTGAGGCAGGCAATGTTGGGATATGCACGGCATCTTTTAGCATGCAGACCCCTGTAAGCCTTTGCTGCCGAGCTGTCAATTGTACCCAACGGTGCCGACTCAAGCACGGTTTCAAGCCCTTCAGCGGCCTAAGGTAATGTGAGTAATTCGCTGACCTCATAGGCCCTGATTCCCCCAGCCCGGCCACGCCGGAAGCAATAACCCACTCCCCAGACTTGGCCGGTCGTCTAGGCACCTGTCAACCAGATCCACGAGCCGCGGCCCGGTGGCATGTGTTTTTCTCTTTTTTCTCTTTTTTTTCTCTTTGGTGCTTGTTAAACGCCGGGCCAGGGTCAAATCTCCGGCTCTGATCCATCTAGTTAACTAATCCATCCGAGTCTATTTGCCTGCAAGTGACTTGAGTCATGCTCCTCACTTGGCACGTAATACCAGTGACTCGTGATTCTAAAGCGCATAGTTGTAGCGTCAACGACGAGAAAGTTTCATCATTCTCGATCAATTGACACGCTCCACGCTGTTGGGGCACGCAACGGTAAGCTCCCGCTGCTGCCTTGCACCCAACTCGAGATGGTGTTCGGGCGCTAAAGAGACAGGATGCACAGCCAAGTGGGCACTGTGCCTCTGCATGTCTGTCTTAATGACGGCAATTTCGAGTATTCCAGCCTTTGTGAACCAACCCGGGTCCGGCCTCGCTTATACGAAGGACAAAGCACTGGTAGTTCTGACTAGACTTGGGGGATAGCAGTAAACCACCTTGTTTGCCATAAGTAACTGGCACTGGGTTGACACCCTGAGACTATAGATAATAGCCAGCATGAAAATACAAAACCAGCATGATTCATATGCAATGCCTAGATGAAAACCTGGATCCTCCATCAGTATTGCCTTCGGCTTAAAGCCGCATGCGAGCCAATCTGTCAGCCTGAATGCGCCGCTGTTGTCATTTCTGCAGAGAAAATCCAACTCAAGACAATTCTCTGTCGCATCGTTGAGGAAACACCCCTCTCTTAGTTTGCTGCCCGGCTTTTTTATGAACGAGGTACCTGGGGACTGTAAATAGCCGCCTCTTCAGCCAGAGCTCCCTGCGCTATCCAGTGCTAATTCTAGAGAGTTATCTAGCCTAGCGCCTTCTCGCACTGTGATCCCCTTGCCATTGCCCGACAAGACACACAGTGCGCATCGCTTCCCATTCGCACCCAAGCGGCCGCTCACCGGGCGCCTCCCCATCTTCCACCCAATCATCTCGTCAGATTCGGCGGAGCTTTGCTCAAGCCATCTGCCTTTTGCTTCAACTGTTTTGTTCTTCACCAAGACCGCCGTACTTTTTGCTGCCACCACCAGCCCCCCATCTTCGAAAGAGCTTCCAGCGCCCCGTTCGCTGCTGCTCTTATGTCCCGGTTCCCGCGATAATGGTCTGGCAGTTTCTGGCATGGACTGCCGGCACTTTCTTCTTCGTCTTTTTTTGCTACCTCCTCCGCCCGCTCGAGTTCTTTCCCATAACCTTCTTCACAGTCATTGGTGCCGCCTTCATCATCTTTGATCCTCGTGAATGGATGCTGCAGAGTTATTTCGAGGCGCATGAGTTCTTACTCAACATGCCTATCAACGACTTTCTCGAGAAATACTTTCATACATTTGTTACCATCGTTTCGGCTCTCTGGTTCGTGGCCCCACCGACAAACTTGCGCTCTCTTCAATCCCTTGGCCATTTTTCCTCCTAATCTTGTCGCGTGTTCCTAGGCTTGTCCACCGAACCTTGCAAACTTTGCTTAAGCCAGTCCCAGAACTGGTCAGTATACTCGGCGTCGACATTCCCGAGGCCCCCGACGTATGCCTGGCTGGCATCCGCTCCGATGCTGCCACCCTCAGCTGGAGTCGACCGCTCAGCAATAAGCCTGTACAAAAATATTCGATACAAGTCAACGGTGTTCACGGTCAGTTTTGCCACGGCGTCTTCTTGCCGTCGGTCTCCCATCACTCGACAATTGGCATAAACGCTAAACTCCCAGCTGTAGTCGGCGACTCCCCTGGAAACGAAGTAGCCATCACTGTCACTGGCTTAAAACCAAATCATTTCTACAATATCCGCGTTATTGCTGTCGCCCCCAATAACTTTCAGTCCGCAGGCCCAGTCATGCGTCTACGCACATTCGGAAAGGATGGTAAACCACAGCTTGGCAATGCGCGTCTACCCACCAACTTTTCGCCCGATGAGTATCGCCGTGGCTCGACTGACGATGGCGACGATTCCGACTCCCCATCTGGCCCCGTCCCTTCACTCGAGTCTGCTCCCGTGCTAGACGGCGCTATCTCCGTCGTTCGCGACACTAATGGCTCCCTTACGAGCCAGCGACGAAATACAGTCAACAGGCGTCACTCTCCCTCTGTTGCAAGTTCCGACCGGCCTCATCTCAAACATCAAGGTTTTGATGAACCCGAAATGTCACTGGACGAGCTGAATAAGCAATTCGAGTGCATCAGAAAGGAAACTGAAGATACCATCGCGCAGTATGCCAAGGAGGAAGCCGATTTCAAACAACAGGAGGGCGACTTGAAAAGTGAAAAGGAACGCAAACGCCAGGTACTGAAAGAGAAAGAAGAGCAAACTGCGCAACTTAAAACGCAGGTTCGAATTACTATGGAACAAATGCGCGCTGCTGAGAAGGAACGCGCGAAGAAGGAGCAGATTTTGAAAGATAAGGAGGCCAAGAAATCGAAGGCCAAGGACAGTATCATAAAGCTGGAGCTGGAGATTGAGCGCATGAAAATGGAAGGGAAGAAATTCCAGGCCCAAAGATCTGACTTGCTTCAAAAGCGAGACAAACAAGCCCGATCTCTCGACCAGGCCAATAAAGAGCTTCAAGACAAGTGCACAGAATTGGAATCTGAACTCAAAGAAAAGGGTAAACAACTGCAAGACCTCAAGGCTACGCGCGAGTTGCTGCCGGGCGCTGATGACCAGCAATGGAAAGATGAGGACGATCGCCTAGCGGCAGAATGGGACGCCAATCGGCGCGCAATTCATTCCCGTCTAGTAGGTGAACTCAAGTTGGCTCACCAGCTCGACCAGCAGATCCAAGCTCTTTCAGACCAAATCTCTCTCGCTCTTCAGCAACAACAGATCTATTATCAGCAGCCAGGGTCCGCGGCTCTCGAATACGACGGTTCAGCGCCTGTTCAGCAACAAAGACCCAAAGTAAATGGTGCCTCTCACCGCGAGCGAGGCTCCCCATCGCCGCATACGCTGCCTACATCAGAGTCAGGCTATCCGCCCCCGGCTGGATTCGTTCACGCGCCATTTCCACCCAGATTGTTCATGGATGATCCAGATCCATCGGACGAACCTCACGCAGAGGCCGAGTTGAAGATAGCCTCCGGTTCTTTGAGTCCGCTGGCCCAGACGCTCTTGCCTTCCAACATATTCGACGAAATGGAGGATCAGGATCACCACGGTATGGGAGGTCCATACCCACATGAGTCCATGGGTATCACGGAAGATGATCCGCAGTCTCCCGCTTCTTCTAGCCCGTCGTTTCGTGCATTCTCCAGTCCCTATGGATCAAATCAGAATCTATCATACTCGCCATATGAACCCGCTGACAGGAGCTCATTGAACCTGCACCAAGCACCTAAATCGCCCGCAGCTAGCAGCCATAGGCTGAGCGGCCTGCTGTCTACCTTTCAACGCAACAGAGGCGCAAAGCGTATTGATGAAGGCCCTCCCCTCGGGAGTTTAAAGTCTGGCCAAAGTCAATCATTTCCTCGCGTTGCGGATGAATTTGAAGGCAACGAACCGCGTCGCCGAATCAATTTTCCTTGGGTCGGACGTAGCTCAACCGGCCCTGAGGGTGCAATCGGTGGCCCCTTTTCGAGAAGATTCAATCCAATCAAGCCTCCCAATGGCGTCGACATAGATCCGGATTCTCGACCTGCATCTATTGCATCTGCGGATATGCCTCGGCCGTCAACAGACAGTGGTTCAATTTGGGGGCAGCCGGTGGATGGTGCAGTGCCTAAGAACAGACTCTGGCAGCCAGCAGACGGTCGCTGGCCATCGCGAAGCAACTCGAGGCGGCCTTCGATCCACGGCACGGGCAGTCTGTTGACTACCACGCTTGCATCAGCTGACGATGAGATTCTTGACGAGTACGATTTGCGTAACCCACAAACATCCGCCAGCCAGGTCGGTGTTATCGGGTCAGGCCATCCGGCTCCCGCCAAGTTTGTGAACCAGAGGCTGAACCCAAACGCACCTACATTCATGGGCAACATCTTTAAAAAAGACAAGTCCAAGTCTCGCGATGCAACTCCTAGCCTTGAGGTGCCGATCAGCACAGACGACTCGCCGTCTGAGTCTCGAGTCTCGCGTGATACTCATTCAATCCACACGCAGACTTCGATATCTGTTTCTGAATCTCACGAGTCACTAACCTTGGATGGAAGTGTGTCCAACGCGCCTTCTGACTTGAACTCTGTGTCTGGCTCGCTTCCCAAGGACCCGGAGAACAAGGTCAAGAAGCTCTTCCGCAAGGGCAGCTCCGGCAAGTTTGGCCTGTCTTCGCGTCTCAGCAAGGATACGGGGCTCTTTAAGAAGGGCCCTGGCAGCACAGCCAACTCTGACAAGAACATGTCGGGTGATCAACGCTCCAGCATCGGCGACTTTGACGACATTGGCGAGGAGATCCCGTTTGGTCGAAGCTACGATGGCATGCCAAGCAGCCCTGCGCTCGGGTCGAAGGCGCCCAAGGACGGGAATCAGTCTCGCATTGGATCGTGGCGCTTCTCTAAGAAAAAGAAGGGCAAGGACGGGCCGCCAAAGGAAAGTCTAGAATTGGACAGATACGTGGACGATGACTAGGAGAGTCTTGGCATCTGATATTCAATTAAGCTCTTTCATCATTCCTCTGCAATCTTGGTTTCCCTATGTGATGTGTTTGTCGTCGTGCTATTGAGTGGCCAGCAGGCACCAGACGCTGGCGTGGGGAGCAAGGCTTAATCGGAAGAAACTTGTAAACTTCAGCGTCGGAGTACAGTCATACCGTCGGCGGGTGTCTCATATTGGAGTAACCTTGCCCATACTGCGCTTCTCCATCGCGTCAAAGTCTCGTCGAAGATTCAGTATTCTGTCGATTCTGGTGAGCGTGCAACCCGTGTAGAAACCTAGAGCGTCCAGCAAACGCGACAAAAGCACGCAGCCGTTCTTTGTGGTAACAGAATGTTGGTTAATGACGGATGTTTTTGGTACTTTCCATTCATTCATTATCGATTCTTTTGCAGTTGCCTTTTGAATCTGTTCAGAGACGCCAGACCAAGACAGAGCAAGATGCTCGTTTGAATGGGCGCGAGTACAATCTTTTGGGGCGGCTAGAGGCTCCGAGAATCTAAGTTTTTTTTTTGTTTTTCGTGTTTGTGAGAAAAGAAAACCCTAGAAAAAAAACGGTGGCGGCAGACTGATGACGAGTCGACTCTGGGGGAAAGATTAGCCCTAGTGCTGGGCCTTGCCGAGTCTTTGTTGTGTAATGCGCATCGTAATGCACGAGGTAGATGTACATGGCATTTGCAATAGAATTAAGCCATCTGCAAGGAAAGTCGACGAGAAAATGGAGATGAATGTATTGGGGTCAGCAAGTGATGATGGAAACGCCAGGCTGCAGGCCCCCGTTGTTGGTTGGGGTTCCACGGCTGGCGAAGCAGGCAAAAACAGAGTCAACACGAGTGGCCGTCACCTAGGCAGCCCTCAAAGTCACATTACTCAAAAGAAAAACCAGTATGAACATGGAAGACTATATGGTACACTAGGCCACTGAAATACGGAATCTCATACACTTCTATACCCGAGCCTCGCCGTTGCAGACCAATTCCAGCCCTTTCCTCCTATACGTAAAACAACAAAAAGGATTTTTTTTAGTGGAAAGGCTTCATCGTGTTTCGCAGACGCTGGTAGTCAAAGAGAGCCTCAATGTTGCCGACGGCGCTAATGGCAAGGTCCTTGTCCCACAGATGCTTGTTGGCAAAGTCCATGACGTCCTTGTCGGTGATGGCGTCGATTTTGCGCTCAATCTCGCCGGGGCTCATGCGGCGGCCGGTGGTGATGAGCTGACGGCCGACGTCCTCGGCGACGGCGGTGGTGCCGTCGAGGGAAAGGAGGATGGAGGCCTTGAGCTGAGCCTTGGCGCGCTCAACCTCGGCTCCGCTGACGTTGGTGCAGAGACGCATCCACTCCTTGATGGTGAAGTGTACAAGGTCATCCACGCTCGTGATCTTGTCAGTCACGAGGTAGATACCCCAGAGACTAAACATAATGGGTCAGCGTGTTGTGTTATTTAGACAAGTTTTCTAATTCGTGCTTACCCAGTGTCGCTGTAGCTGGTGGAGAAGCTCATGAAGCTGTTGGCGAGATCGTGGCGATGGACGAAGCCGCTGAGCTTGCTGCCCTGGTGAGGAGCATTGCCCATGGCCTTGTCATAGTTGCCGACAATAGCCTGGGTAACGAGAGCCGTAAAGTAGTCCTCAGAGTTCCAGCTCACACCCTCGACAGCGAGGGCAATGTTGGCAGTGCCGATGGTGTCATCACGGACACGGACGTCGGAGCCGATAAAGTCGGCCTTCTTCTTGGACTGAATGTAGGCCGCGTTCTCAACGCTCTTGCTGGGGAGACCGGAAAAGTGCTTCTCGGCGAGTTCGACAAGCTTCTGGTGGGGGACGCCACCAGAACCGACGAGAACCATGCGCTCGGCAGTGTAGTTGTTCTTGATATAGTTGGTGAGCTCGGTGCGGGTAATGTCGCGAATGTTCTCGCGGGGACCAAGGATGGTGCGGCCAAGGGGTTGGCCCTGGAAGGCAGTAGCGTGCAGGTGGTCAAAGACAACCTCCTCAATCTGCTTCTCGACCTCCTCGGACTCGCGGAGGATGACGTCGCGCTCGCGCTCGATGGCAGACTCCTCGAGCTTGGAGTTCTGGAGAATATCGGAGAGAATGTCGACGCACTGAGGAACATCCGAGTTGAAAGCCTTGGCAAAGTAGACGGTGTTCTCGCGCTGTTAATCTGTTAGCCGTCGATCCCGGCGACGTCACGGATCAGGTCAGCACTGACCGAGGTGTATGCGTTGAGGTGAGCACCGAGGTTCTCAATCTCGAGCTCTAGTTGCTGCTGAGAGCGGCGGGCGGTTCCCTGTCATGAATGTTAGGATCGAATTGGAAGTGTCATGCGTCTAGGTAGTCGAACCTTGAAGGCAAGGTGCTCGAGGAAGTGCGCGGTGCCGTTGTTCTCGTTCGTCTCGGCGCGGGAGCCAGCGTCAATCCACATGCCGACCGTGGAGGTTTGGGCCCAAGGGGAATGCTCGGTGGCGACCTGTTCGCGATCCTGGTCAGAAATACGGCCTCAATGGCTTCTCGGGGGCCAATTGGCCCCTTGTGGTGATGCTTACGGTCAGTCCATTCTTCAGGGTTGTCGTCTGGGTCTTGCCGACCGTTGACGGCGTCGCGAAGCCTCGACGGAGGGGAGCGGCGGCCGACAGACCAGCACGGTTCCGCAGACCCTGCGAGAGGTTCAAAGCTAGCCTGCGTGACGCCATGGGGAGCAGTTGGGAGGGTTGACGTTCGATTGAGTGGTTTGATGAAATCTTTCCACCTGGCTCGGCAACAAGCTTTACTGTGCTCGTTTGTGGCCTCAGGTTCCAGATTTTCGCCTTAGTCATTCCGACCAGCTCCGACTCCTGGGCAAGGGTGTCTAGCCAATCAGATGCTTTGCTTATCAACTAGGCGCAAAGCAATCATCTACATGGCATGTCAGCTTAAGCGTGGCAAGAAATCGCTCGAAAGAGTATGAGAATGAATGTTCTCTTATATTTCAAAATCCGAAAGGGGTGCATCTGTATCGCTCGCAAGTTGAGCTACGCGGGCAGATGTTGACGTATGGTGGTGTCAGGTGCTCAAGGCCTGCTGCGGATGTACCTCAATGTACCTTGAAGGGACCATGTCCTCGCCCAGCCCCCTCGGCGTTCCGACGCTTCACCTAATTCACCTAATATCACCAAATATTTAAACATCAAGAGATATTTTCTTATTAAGCCGTTCATTTTGTCTTTGTTGAAAGTGAAGAAATGCAGATTCGATTTCATACTTCTCCCCGCCTCGGCGATGTCACCACAGTGAAGACAGGGAGGCAATTCATCAGCGCTGTCCTTGAAGTTCCCCATCGTTTTGCAAACGAGGACTGGCAACTCTTATTGTGGCACAGTACAGATGGAGATGATTGGAGGGCACTTCAATTCGCTGCTGCCACCGGAGAGGAGAAAGCAGTGGAGCTAGAATCATCTCCCTCACTCTCACGGTTGCATTTCCGAGCGGAAACACACTTTAACAAATCAATGCAATTTACCATCAAGTTCCGTTATGCACTCGAACAACCCTGGATATGGGCCAACGAAGAATATGGAATTGGCGATGGCTTTGTGGTACTTCAAGATATAGCAGCCACTTCTCAGAGACTCGAGGACTTGATTCCCGACCTTTCCTCACAATGGTCAATTTCTACTCACCAAAGCGAAGCCCCAGATACGACACTATGGTCCTTGACCACTCGAATAGGGCCGAGTGTGGCAGACGAATCGAGCTTCCAGGATGTTGAAATCGGTACTCCCTTTACGCACTTTCAAAAGTACGTCCGTGCCATCTAGCTGCGAGGATTCATTCGCCTCACTAAAACGCAACACAGGTGGTTCGCACTAGTCAGAGCTGGTATCCCGTGGCTGGCTCCCAGAAAAGGGCTGTCACGATGCTCACTCGATAAAGATGCTATACTCTGCTCCTTTGCTGACGGACAGGGCCGCCATTTGGTCTTTCTTGCCATGTCAGGCGTCGACGACATACTCGCCCTCTTCCGCAGCACAGATACCAACTCTATATCTCTTCATGTAAGCCGGAAACGTATCATGTGACACATCATGTTAACGATTGTAGGCCCGCAATGATGCTCCAGTGGAGCGAGATCTTATGGTGCTCGTCTCAACCGGGTATGAAGTTGACAAGGCCATAGCCGCCGTTGTATACCACGCGAGAAGCTTAATCTGGAAGTATTCCCAGATTCACGATGCAGGTTTGCAGTCAGATTCCTCTACTGATTTCCGGCCGAAATGGCGAGAAAATTGGTATGACGGGTTAGGCTACTGTGAGTCGTTCATTTTAGAAGCGCGTAAAATGATGCTGACTAGGATAGGTACTTGGAACTCCCTTAGCCAAAAATTGACTGAAGACAAGATCCTTGAAGCCCTCGAAAATCTGGAGGAGAGCGGCATCAGAATTTCGAATCTCATCATTGATGACAACTGGCAGTCCATCGACACGTTGGACCAAGGTGCCGCGCAGGCTGGCCTCCTCGAGTTTGAAGCAAATCGCGCCGGATTTCCCAGCGGTCTCAAAAGCACCGTCTCCAAGCTTCGTCGCACACATCGAACCATTGAGCACATCTTTGTCTGGCACGCTCTACTAGGGTACTGGGGCGGCATCTCCCCGCGCGGCGCCATTGCGCGCAGCTACAAAACCACCCACGTCCGTCGCGAGGACACCGGCACCGACATGACACTCGTCGCCAACGAAGACATTTCAAAGTTTTACGACGACTTTTACGCCTTTCTGGTGCAGTCGGGCGTCGACGGCGTCAAGACGGACGCGCAGTGCATGCTCGACACTTTGGCCAGCGCCTCGGCCCGCAGGGCGCTCACCAACGCGTACCTCGACAAGTGGTCGATTGCGTCGCTGCGACACTTTGGCGTCAACGCCATATCGTGCATGTCGCAGTTTCCGCAGGCCCTTTTCCACGCGCTGCTGCCGCAGATCCGGCCGCCCGTGACGGCGCGCAACTCGGACGACTACTTTCCCGACGCGCCCTCGTCGCACCGCTGGCACGTGTGGGCGAATGCGCACAATGCCGTGCTCACGCAGTACCTCAATGTCGTGCCGGACTGGGACATGTTTCAGACCGTGCACGAGTTTGCAGACTACCACGCAGCGGCGAGGTGCCTGAGCGGCGGGCCGGTCTACATCACGGATGTGCCAGGACAGCACGACCTGGAGCTGTTGAAGCGAGTGACGGCGCTCACAACGCTGGGTAAGACGGTCATTTTGAGACCAAGCGTCGTTGGCATTGCGCTGGATCCGTATCTTGATTACGATTCTGGGGCTTTACTCAAGATTGGCAGTTTTCATGGTGAGCACAATTCTCATTTGTCCTTTCTCGCTTCATAAGCTTCATCACCGCTTGCTATTAAACTGCTTCATCTCCTTTTTTTCAGCCGGAGCCCCAACTCTTGCAGTTGCCGAAATTGATCAAATTCTCTCAGGATCCGGAAGCGGCGGCATCTCGCTCATGGGCGTGTTCCAGACCTCGGACGCGCAAACCTCGTCCCTGACGCTGCTCTCCGAGTTTCGCGGCATCTCCCACACCTCGTCCTACGTCGTGCGCGCCTACACGACCGGCCGCGTCTCCCACCCTCTGCGCTTCACTGACGGTCACGTCCCGTCGTTGCTCGCGACGCCGAGTGACGAGGGCTACGAGATTTACACCGCGTATGAGCTCACGCGCTTCGCGAGCCGGCGGTGGCGGCGGCAGGGCGAGATCAGCGTCGCCAGTCTAGGTCTCGTGGATAAGATGACGGGCTGCGCCGCGATAGAAGCGAGTCACGTCGAGATGGACGCCAAGATATCCGTCACGTCGAAACTCAAGGCGCTTGGTGTCTTTGGTAAGGCATCGGAAGGAGAAGAGAGGGAGGACAAATCACTTGCTGACATGTGGGAATAGGTGTTTACGTCTCGAGTTTACCTAACATGACAATTGATGACAACTTCATGGTCACCATCTTTGGTCATCCTGTGCCGAGACACACGGTGCGGATCTCGAGGAATGCCGATACCGTCCTCGAGGTGGATGTGCAGACTGCATGGAAGGAGCTGGGGTTGGACAGTGGTTGGAGCAATGAGTTGGAAGTCACCGTCAACATACTCAGAATCTAGCCTTGGCATCAGTTATCAGATATGTGAGCAGAGCATCTGTTGTAGTAACAATGCTCGGTATCATTATGCTCTGTCGCTCTATGTATATCCCAATCATCCACTTTTGTACGCCGCTGAGCGTTTGCAGCTGTACATGGCGTCTAGATCAATGCCCTAAAAGCCCCGAACCCCCAAAGACGAACAATATGTGAAGATTTCGTCTTTTTACACTCCGGACAGCCTTGCCCAAATGGGTGCGAGGCCGTTGCAAACAAAACAAGAAAAACGCCATGCCATACGAAAATGTCACCAACTCATAGTTGAAAGGCTCAATCACGCTCCACTACCGCGGGAGCCTGTATAGTTTTGCCGCTGAACTTTTCCAAGCCTTCACCAGCCTAGATTGTGTTAGTGCATGTTGGCTGTCGGGGAAACACGGGTATTCACTTACGTAGCTGATCAGGGGAGAGACCTCGACACCGCCGTCCGCAACGACAATAGCGCCAGCAGCCTTGGCCCATCTCTCTCCCTGCTCCATGACGGCGGCGCGGCTGGTGTCCTCGTCGTCCTGGCCGGTGCCCTTGGCGTTCTTGAGCGGAGAGAACTCGTCCTCACGCTGCACCTCCATGCAGGCAAACTTGTCAAGGGGCAGCAGGGGGAAGACGTCAAAGACAAACTGCTCGAGCTTGATGCCGTTGGGCTTCTCGGGCTTGACCGTCTCGCCCGTCTCGAGGTCGGCCGCGGGAATCTTCTTGCGGGCGATGTGGTGGGGCAGCTTATGCGCCCACTCGGGAATAGACTCGAGGAAGCGGAACGAATAATAGTGGTTGACAATGTTGGCGGCGCGGAATTTGAGGACGCCAGGTTGGGAGGGGTCCTCGGCCTCGGCGGTGGCCTTGTCTATTTCAGAGTACTCGACAACATCGGGTTTGCCGTTGCGGGACAGAATAAGGCCGACCGACTCGGTGGCGTTGCGCTTGCGCACCACCTTGGTGGCAATGTCAACGTTCTTCTCAGCCGAGAAGCCGACGAAAACGGGGTCAGCGACCTTGACAAGGCAGTTGTCGACGCAGTAGGCGTGGATGTGCTGGATGCCACGCTTGCGCATGTCATCGAGGACGCCCCATAGGATGAGAGCCGGATAGATGCCACCGTTGCCGTCAGGGGCGACGGCGACCTTGCCCTTGTCCTCGAGGAGGATCTTGCCCTCGTTGGAGATGCAGGGCAAAACACCCTGCTCAAAGATCTGGACGTTGCTTCGATCGAGGCCAAAGTAGTTGTTCTTCTCGAAGAACTCCTCGGTAGGCTTGCGTGTCGGACCGCTGGTCATGACGTACCAGGGAACGACGACGTTCTGGCCGCCCGCCTTCTTGGCGGCAAGCTCCTGCACCTTGCGGATACGCTCGGCCTGAATCTGGAAGAGTGACTTGTGCGAGGGCAGGCCAATGTCGTAACAGCCCTTGGGAGCACTACTGCCAAGACGGGTGCCCTGGCCACCGGCCATAAGGACTACGGCGACCTGGTTCTTGCCAATTAGGTCCAGGCCAGACTCGTACCATTGTGTAAGGTCTTCGGGCTTCGAGTCGAGGATGCTGGCGGTAGCAGACTCTGGGAGGGGCTTCAGGACAGCAGGCTGGTTATCGGTCTCGGCGGGCTTGAGGGCGCGCTGGGCGTACTCGTTGATGCGGACAGGGTCAAAGCTGGAGAGCTGCTCGAAGAGAGTGGCCTTTTGATCGGTGTTGAGCTGGTCGTAAAAGTTGAAGACGTGACCTTGGTGGGCGTCTGTGTATTTTTGCTTGAGCTCGGCCACGGCATCGGGGGTAGGCTCGGATCGAGCAGTGCCATTGGCGCCGTTTGAGCCAATGTGCAGCGCTTGCTTAACGGCCTGCATTTTTGCGTGCGTCGGTCGTGATGTGGAATGGGAGGAGAGAAGAGAGAAGGTCGAGGAGAAGTACCTAGAAGGCGAAATTCGTAGGCGGCTTCGATGTGTGCCCAACAGCGGCACGTGGGTTAGGCAAGAAGGCTGGAGAGGTCGAGTCTGGGTAGCGAGAGAGAAAGAGAGGTGAGGCGGCGTGGCTGAAAGACGGTGACGACAGAGGTGCTGTCGGGGTGGGGTTGGCTCGACGAGAGTTGTCAAGACGCAAGGCGTGCGAGACAATAAAGAGAATGGTTGAGATGGTGTGTTGGGAATAGAGCAATTGAATGGGAATATGAAGGGTGCTAGCAGCGTTATGGGGAGGCCAGCAGCCGTTGTATATATAACAGCTCTGTCTCCGTTGGTGGTGGGACGGTGAACGGGGTACAGTGTGGCGGCAGCCGCGCGGGGGGTTGCACTACGGTTCGTACAAGTATTTACACGAGAAGTATGGGTAGTCTGACGTCGTGGGACCAAGTCAAATGAAAGAGGCGAGCCAAGAAATAACAAAGGTCATGTTTTTCTGAAGCTCACCGCGATGAGCGAGGCGGAGGCAGAGGGGTTTGGGGGGGAGGGAGGGGCAAAGGGGCTACAGCCTCAGGGGCCCTGATGCTGGGATGTTACTGGACGTCCTCCCTCTTTCTTGGTGGAGGGCTGCTCGGACAACCCTGCCAGGACGACGGGGCCGCAGATTTAGCTTCTCTGGTCTCTTGAATTATTTAGAGTTTTCGCTGTTGAATTTTCTTCTTCTGTGTCGTGTCGGGAAAGTGGTCTATTCTTTTTATTTACGACAGAGACATACAGCACAGGACTGCAGCCTAGGTGCAGGCTACCAGTGAAGTACCTTTCTCAGGGCCCTCGTCGCTGCAGCCAGCAGGTCGCCGCATTATAAATACGACAAAGGAGGCGAGATGACTGAAACATAACAAATATAGACACAACGAAGAAATATCAAAGTACGGAGTAATCTACCAAGTAATTTCACAGCTCATGTTGTTGCCCTGTTGACCAGGTCCGCACGACGGCATACGTCATTGCCTACTCTCACTACGAGCACACCAGTAAACTTGCACAAAGCAACGAGTTGAACAATGGTGGGCGCTAAAAAAGACCAAGAAAATCTCCATTGCCGCTAATAAACATCGAATAATACCATTGTCAGGCCCGTTTCAAACCTCGGATCCGGTCTTCTGTCTGTAGTTAGAGACACTGAGATCTCGGTCTTTTCATGGATTACAACACAACATGGCAATCTTCAACCACGGCCGTCGGCCTACCCGTTGCTCGTATCCAGAAACACGGATCGACAGCGTGTCCTGCATCCACGTTGTTCTGCGCGACCAGCTCATGCCGGCCTGCTCAGTATGCTAGATTACTATCTAGGTAACACGTACTTTGGCTTTCGAATTTCATTGAATCCATTGCTGTCAGCCTGCGCCCGTCACAGGCTTGTCCTCTGGCAACTTGCAAGTCGGCCTCGTTTGACCCGCTACTCAGGCCAAGCATATCGCTGCAAGCAGCCCATCTCAATCGCATCTGACATGCAGCACTAGCCAGGGGCGGACGGCAACCACCATCAGCTGGTAAGCTCCAAGGGTGAGGCTCGCTGCGTCAGATAGCCTGTCACTCACTGTAATTAGGTTATTAGGCTGATTTGCAGTCGCAACAAATCAGCCCGCTGTGGCGGCCGCTGCGCCTCGCACCAAATTTAGAAGCACAATTGTGGGCTCTCCTGATGCTGTGCAGTGTCTTAATATAGCATTGTTGCACCTACAAAAGATTTTCGATACCGGGATTTTATACAAAGCTCGGGAGTGGAGATTTGATCTATTCGCTGCTGCAAATGTTGGCTCGTAACTCGTGAGTCGTGAGTGACATCATCATAGCCCATTGGTCCATGTCTTGTCCGTCTCTGAACAAGGCCATCTCAGATAAAGAGAGGGTTCAACATTGCAAATATGATTATCGACAGAATAAATTTTCTTTCAGTATCCTACAGAGACTGCAGAATATTGTTTTTGTGTTGACATGAACTTGTTTTCTTGTATTGTGGACAAGACCACCACAACCCTAGCATTACCTCAACATGAAGCTCCAGCCTCAGCTAAGCTCCCCATCATCACCACGTCACTGCCTCAGCGACACCCCTAGAAGTTGCTGAAAACGCACGCAAAACAATGGCTCATTACTTGTAACCAAAAACACATCATTATAATTTCGCAATGAGCTCTGCCGACCCAGACCTCGAAGCCGGCCCGGGCGAAAGCCCGTCGCCACCGCCTCAGCTCTCGTCCTTCCACGGCCGTCTACAGCTCCAAGACTTCATGTACCAGTCCGCCGACGCTCCAGCCACGCCCCGACGCAGTCCTCGGCACCAAGCGGCCTCCGCATCCGCTTCACCATCCATCCGCGCTACGCCCACAGTACGGAGCCGCGCTCGCGACGTCGCGTCACCCTCCTCCGCCACCAGCTCCTCCGCCTCGGGCATCACCAAGCCCAAGCCCAAGCGGAAGAAGCGCCCCTCCCCGGGCTACGCGCCGCCCTCCACCTACGCGCACCTGCCGCTGCTCCCCGACGCCGTGTGCGCCAACCTGCTCGTCTTCTTCGTCGGCCTCAACCCGGGCCTGCAGACGGCGCGCACCGGCCACGCCTACGCGCACCCGACCAACACCTTTTGGAAGCTGCTGCACTCGTCGGGCATCACGCCGCGGGCCTGCACCGCCGACGAGGACCGCCAGATGCCGGAGCTCTACAGCCTCGGCCTGACCAACATTGTCGCCCGGCCGAGCCGCAACGGCGCCGAGCTCAGCAGGCAGGAAATGGACGAGGGCGTGGCGCTGCTCGAGGAAAAGGCCCGCACGTGGCGGCCCGAGTCCATGTGCATCGTCGGCAAGAGCATATGGGAGAGCATCTGGCGCGTCCGCCACGGTGGCAAGGCCGTGGGAGCGAGCTTCCGGTACGGCTGGCAGGACGAGGCCGAGAACATGGGCGTCGTGCAAGGCGAGTGGGAGGGCGCGAGGGTCTTTGTCGCCTCGAGCACCAGCGGGCTGGCGGCCACGCTGTCGCCGGCGCAGAAGCAGGAGATTTGGAATGAGCTCGGTGCTTGGGTCAAGATGCGCCGCGCCGAGAGGGAGCTTGCCGCCGAGCGAGAGGCTGCTTCGAATGGGTGAGCCTCACATTTTACATGTATATACGCACCACGTAGCACCATGGCAAGAATTGGATTACATGGGGATTTAGTGGCAGATCAAAGCCTTTTTTATTCTTGTAAGCTCGCAAACATGTCTTTAGCTCGTCTTTACAGACACCTCTCGCTCCTTTTTTCTTCCAACAACGTTACTGCTACCAATCCAACTCCATGACGCCTTAAATCCCAAGGTGTTCTACCTAAATAAAGCGCTCACTTGCGCCGCAGCTTCTTTTTAGCGTGTAAACTGTTTCTCGAATCATATAGCCTTCATTATCAAGCCGCTCAATCACTATTTGCAGCGCTTCTCTACAATGTTGGCACCATTCTCCTCGTACTCCTTTCTTGAGATCCACATCTGGTGAAAGGTACCCAGGCTGGCCAGGATACTGCCACCGATCCACGGAGCGAAGCGGCGTTCACTCGTCAAGCCGGCCGCGTGAATCTTAATCTTGAGCCCGGGGTACATGGCCGTCAGCTCGTTATTCAGGCGGTCGTTGAATCCGTTGATCAGGCTAGAGCTACCAGTCACGACCACATTGGCGAGCAAATTGCCGCGCAGGTCAACGTCGATAGCGCTTAGGGATGCCTTGATGAGCTCAGGAATCGTCTGGCCCTTGGTGAGGCGCTCCGACTCGGGCACGGGCAATCCGGCGTTGTCGTCAAAGAGACCCTCCGTCACCTTGAAGCGCTGCTCGCGCCACATCTGGTTGTAGCCGTCTGGCATCTCGAACACGCGTCCGGGCTGGGTCTTAACATAATCCTCATTGCCGGGTGCGCCGAGCTTGCCAGGTCCGCGCCACACTTCGACAACCGACTCCTTAAACTCGGTCAAGGTGCGCTCCTCCTCGTACAGCCTGAACGAGTCGCTGACCTGAAAGGGGAATTTGCGCTCGCGGTACTGCGCAGGAGCCAGGGCATCGACTGCAGTCTTATTCTCAATCAGATATGTGGGCACCAGGTTGACTGGAGGCTCCGAGGTCCGCCACAGATGGCGGATCTGGGAGGAAAGCCAAAGACCACCGGCAGGAGAACGCTGGACCGAGCGCTTCAAGACCATGCCGTCATGAATGGCAGTGACAGAGGTGTTGGCGCCGCCAACATCAATGACAAGAGCAGTTGCCTTGCCCGCAGCAAAAGCAGCCAGGACGGGTGTCTTGCTCAGCCAGAACGCGGGGCAGCTCCAGTTCTCCATCACCAGCTCAATGGCCTTTTCTCTGTTCTTTGGCGTGTTCCACGGCGCCTCTGTAATGAGCAGAGGATTCTCCTGCAGCGGTTTTTCTTGCGTCTCAGCCTCCTCCATCGCGACGTCGCCTTCGGTGTCGGCTTCCTTGGGCTCGTCGTTGAGGCCATTCTTGGAGGGGTGCGTCGGGCGTTCGGGTTGAAGGCGCTTAATCAGCATGTGCTCCCACACCTTGTTCGCGACATCCCAGTCCTCGACAATACTGTCGCGGTTCATATAGTTGCGGATCTCGAAATCGGCACGTGGAATGAGGCACTCGTCGCCAAATACGTCCTTGGGCGGGTCGCTCGTAACATGGCCGTAAAACGAAGGCAGCACGGATTTGGGAACATCCTCGCCGGCAAAACCTGCGCGTGTGGTGCAGTACCCAGGGTCGAGCACAAGAGCCGATACCTCATCTATGAAAGCTGATTAGCGGGCGAGAACGCCATTGCGACCGGGGCGCGACGCAGAGGGAGAGACAAGAGGCTCACCTCCGCCATAAATATCGGTCGGCTGGGCCGTAGTTGGCAAGGGCTGTTGCGCCATTTCGTCTGCGGTTGCAATGATACGCGAAGCGATACTGGGACGCCAATTGGGCAAAATGGTGGCTGGTGATAGTCGTTTGCGCTGCAAAACTGGTTGGTGGTTGGCGGATCGAGTGAAGCCAAAGCTCCCAGCGCCCGCTGGAGCTTCTTGGTGGGGAGTTGTGACTAAGCAAGTGGGTGTTACGCCGCGGGTCCTTGAAAAGAGCTCACGCTGGCACCGTAATTTTTTTCTTCCCCTTCCCAAGTTACTTCTCGTCTTCGCATCGAGAAACTTCATCTTGCGCCGCAGATTGGCGCGTGTATTATTATATGAAGCTATGAGTGTAAGTTCCGGTCTTTTTACCATTCAACCCCTACTTTTCATGATGAATTCGCATCTTCGCTTCAGAACCGCTGCGATTGACACAGCTTGCTGTGTATGATTACACAATGCCAACCACTGATCATTTACCACTTTCTACTTTGCCACTGCCAATTTTTATTGTGGTCAGAAAGCTAATACAAAAACAGATATTATGATATCTCGTATTTCCTTGCGGCAGTGCCGCGCAGTAGCTGGACGCATCTCGCGGGTGCATTCAAACTCCCTGCGCAACCCCATTTCTAGACAACATGTCCAGACCTTTGCCTCCATGCCCGATGCGAGAAATAGCACATCCACACCCTCGGAGTCTCGTGATGAGGCCGAGCATGAGTCGCCGTTCAAGCAGCAGCGCCGGTCAGATTTGGGGAAAGACCAGGCGAGTGAAAGGCCGGTTTATCCCGAATCGTATCCTCGCATAGAGCCATCCAAAGCGCGCATGGCAGTATCAGAGTTTCTCGAGAGCAAGGAGGACGATTTGTCCCAACCTCTCGTCAACCTGGTTGGCCGTGTGCGTGCTAAGCGCGTCGTCGGCAAAAATCTCGTCTTTCTCGATATCGTAAACGAATTTCAAAAAGTGCAAATCGTGGTGAATAGGTCAAAATGCCTCCCGCCTGTTGAGAATATATGTACACACAACAACAAGAAGTTTCAAGTCTTCAGGACGCTCATCCAAGTCGGCGATCATATATGTAGGCCCTCCTAGATATCCCATTCATGGTCACCTGTGCTGACGTCGCCACAGCCGTCAAAGGTGTTCGTGACCATACGCCGGCTGGTCTGTTGACCCTTTCCGCGAGAGAACTACCAGAGCTTTTGTCGCCAACTATGGAGCAAATTCCTGACGTCCTCACCGACCCCAAGACCAAGATGCAGGATCGCCACGTAGACATGCTTGTCAATAAGGAGACTGTCGATATCCTGCGTCTTCGTTCTGAAATTACAAAGCACATGCGTGATCATTTCCACTCGAAGCGGTTCCTCGAATTTCAGACGCCCATTCTGGCGGAAAATGCCGGAGGCGCCATTGCTCGACCGTTTGTCACGCGCGCCACTGAGTTTAAAGATAAAGACCTGGCACTTCGTGTCGCTCCAGAGCTCTGGCTTAAACGACTTGTTGTTGGTGGCGTTGACAGAGTCTTTGAAATCGGCCCTGCCTTCCGCAATGAAGGCGTGGATGCCACACACAATCCTGAATTCACAATGTGTGAATTCTACAGCGCATACTCAAGCCTGTCAGACCTGATAAAGGAGACAGAGGAGCTTCTCACCAGCCTCGCCAAGCATACACAAAAGCTCATTGAAACACAACTCACATCCCTGCCACCCATCGATCTGCAAAAGTTCAAGCGACCATTCAGGCAGATCGAGTTTGTGCCTGCTTTGGAAGAAGCCACCGGCGTTCGCTTCCCCAAGCTGTCTGCAGAGGATGCGCTGCCAGAACTTCTTGCTCTCATGAAGCTGGCGGGTATCGGTATTCCTGGCGACATCCCTACTTCGCTGCCTAAGCTCCTCGATCGGCTAGCCGCCATCTACATAGAGCCCAAATCATTTGAAGAGCCTCTTTTTATTACCAATCATCCGGCTTGCATGTCGCCATTGGCCAAGAGCTTCCTCTGCCCAAAGACATACCAACTAGTATCAGCACGGGCAGAGCTCTTTGTCGGTGGTCGAGAACTCGCCAACATGTATGAAGAGGAGAACGACCCCCAGGAACAGCAGCGCAAGCTCAACTCGCACCGCAATCTGGTCAACACGGATGATGGTGATGTTGCCATCAACGCCGCTGAGCAGGAGCCGCTTGACAGTAAGGTGTTGGAGGACGAAGTGGCCCTCGAAGATGAATCGGAGATGGAAGACACAGGGATGGGAGGGAAGCAGGAAGTGGGGGAGAAGCAAGAGATGGAAGACCTCGAAGTGGAAGAGTTCGAGATGGGAGAAGAAGAACAGACGGATCAGGAAGTCTTTGACAATCACATGAAGAGGCCTGAGGACGAAGACGACTGGGCTACGTCGCCTCTTGATCGAAGCTACATCAAGGCGCTGGACTATGGCCTGCCTCCTACTGGAGGCTGGGGTTGCGGCGTTGAGCGTCTTGTTATGCTCTTCTCCGGCGCCACTCGTATCAGCGATTGTCTGAGCTTTGGCACGATTCGAAATGTCGTGGGCTTGACCTCGGACGTGAGCAAGAAGGAAAGTGACAAGTCTTGACCGACTGTATATATATATACTGTATGTATAATCATAGGAATCAGCGACGCTGTCGCGTGTATATTTAGCAGACCCTTGATCATGGAATTTTTAGACCGTCTAGCGTTGCAGTTTTGTAATATATATCGATCAAGATGTTTCACAAAACGATTAAACTCGGTGCCTCGACACATGGTAGTTGAGCAGTAACGCCGTGTTGCATTTGAATCAGCTATAAAAAGAGTACAAGGATATATATAAAAATAAGTTTTACAAAATAGTCAGTGGCCAGTATCGGTATAACCTGGCTCAATATTCAAAGTTGATAGAACATGCGGAATCGAAGGTATAAATAATAAAACAAGCTTTCCGTCTCTTTCTCTCGTAAACAAAACGTGAATCAACAAAAGTGCTCATTTTTTTTTGTACTTGTATGCATGCGTCAACATATATGTATGGGTATTGTTTAGACGCTGCCCGCAATCTGAAACAGGCTAGAGGCAATCTTGCTTGCGATACCGCCCTCGGCACCAGTCGAGGAGCCCGCGCTGCCGCTGCTGCTGCTGGCGACCCAGGCCTGGACGGTGGCGTCGTCGAGGCCCTTGGAAAAGTCCGTGTCGGCGGGCAGAACGCGGATGGAGACGCCGGCGTCGGCGTCAAAGATGACGGCGCCCTTCATGTAGGCGTCGACGGGACGGGCAAAGTAGTCGGAGGAGCCGCCGCCGTTGGCGAGGTGGACGGTGCTCTTGCACTTGGTGTCGCCCTTGGCGAGGACCTCGAAAAAGTCAAACTCGCCGCACTTGGGCCAGCAGCTGCAGGCATTGTACTGCGCGGTGCGGGGGATGTCGGCGTTGAGGGCCCAGATGGCGGGCATGTCGCCGTTGAAGCCGGTGCTGCCGTCCATGGGCATCTTGAAGTTGAAGAGGAAGATTTTGTGCGTGCCCTCGAAGCCCTCTGTAATGAAAAAGCAAAATGAGTACTTGGTTTTTTTTTTTTTTTCATCTGGGGGGGGAGGGGGCAAGGGGAGAGAGCGCGGTGTGGGAAGTAACTTACTGTACGCTACGTCCTTTGCGCGAGAGAAGCCGCAGCTGCCGTCGCAAGGCTCACCGCTGAAAATGGCAAACTCCTTGTTGGAGGGAATGTCAACGTTGGCGAGGACTTGGGCGGAGCTGGCGCCGCCATCGCCATTTGCGTTGAGGAAAGAGAGCGAGCTGCCCCAGACACTGTTTTCAGAGGAACAAAATGTTAGCCTAACCAAATCTTTTGTCTCTTTCCTTATTGTCTCGGGGGAGAGATTCTTGGGGGGGGGGGGGGGGGGTTTCCCGTTCAAGACTTACGTGTCAAAGACACCAGAGCCCTGGCCGCCATAGTTTGCGAGAAAGACGAGGTTCTCGGCCTCTTGGGTCTCGGCGTTGTAGTACGAGGTGCGGTCCCAGTCCTTGCCCGAGGCGGCAGGCTTGGCCTTGGTAGCGGCGCCGGCGGGGACTGCCGGGGCTGCCGGGGCCGGATTGCTGGCCTCGACACCGGCATTGGCATTGGCAACGGGCGCGGAGGCGGGCACGGTGGGAGCGGCGGCTGGAGGCGGCGGCGCGGCGGTGGGAGGACCGTAGTTGACCTTTTCCCAAGAGACGACGTCGCCGTTGATGGTGGCGGTGATCCATTCGGTGCGCTTATTCTTCATCTTCTTGGCCTCGTGAAACTGCTGGTGGCCGTGGCCGCGCTTCGTCTTTTCGGCGGCGACTTCTTGGCGTCTCTGCTTGTTCTTGCTCGACAGGGTGTAGACGGCCACTTCTTTGAGGTGAATGGGACCACGAAAGTGAAGGGACAGCTTGTAAGACGTGCATGTTAGTATATGCATTTTAATTTAAAAAATAAAAGAAGAAAAAGAAGAAAAAAACGACTTACACCTTCATCAAGAGGCGCAAGAGGACCGCTAAAAGTCTTGGTCTCCTTTTGGCACTCGCCAGTGGCGCTCATGGACTTGACGGCCTCGTAGCTGCCAGAGCCACCGATGCCTTGGTACAGAATATGCTGGACGGCGCCGCAAAAAAAGTTGCCGCCCTCGTTGACGGCGCTGCCGGAGCACTGCTGGGTAAGGCTCGCTCCGGCCATGCTGGCGGCGGCCACGGCGGCGACCAACGGGATCGGCGTGTACTTCATGATTTTTCTTCTTCGGGGGCAACTCGTGATGTCGGCGGCTAAAGATTCGGTGCAAGGAGGTTTTTGAAACTCTCTTCTTCTTCTTGTTCTTTTTTTTTTTTCTTGGTGGCGTAAAACTGTAGGTAATAGCTCAAGGAATGGCAGGCGATGTTTGAGCTGTCAAGACTCTTCTCTCACCAGGGGAGTTTGTATAAAGATTGGATGAGCGAGCGCAACACAGAACGACGGAAAAAGAAAACGAAACACACAAAGGGAAATGGCCTCGATATTATATGGGACAAAGGGGGCTATCCGCAACTGGTTTGGTATAATTACTATATTACTGCTTGGCTATATTAAACACCCTGCACTGGGCGCCGCTCGCCGCCCACACACACACAATCACACCCCCCTTCGGAGAGCATGTGGTGGCGCGCGGTCAATAACTTTGTACATATTATTATGTGTATTCAACTACTCCGTAGCAATGGACAATATGGGACGTCGTCGTTTCTTCCCATCCATCCACTACTGGCATGGTGGTTGGGTCAACCCACACCACCCCATTCCACGGCGCCAAAAGAAGTTCAAGTGGTAATCGGAAACATCCGTCCCACAACACCAAGCGGCTAGCGTCAGGGGCATCCCAAAAGCTGTGTCTTTGCCGTGTTGCTATTGGCCAAGAATACAATAAAGGCCCAGGAGACAAATTGGCTAGGGGTGTCTTGGACCTTGTCTTTACAGACTTTACTTGGTGGCTTGGAGATTAAACGTCAAGGATACAAATGAGGCGACGGTGAGGAAACCAAGTATTATTAAAGTGCTCGAGATGCGACGAGGCTCGTCGGTTGGTCTGAGATGATCAGGCGAATCGTTATTTAGATTTGCACAGGCAGGGCAGGGCAGGGCAGGGACGGACCCACGATTCTCAGCCTGGTAAAGGTATTGTTGCTTGACGCTATTCCGGCTTATGCTATTCAAAAGAGTGGTGGCGGCATTTCTTCTGACTCGCTCGACCAGTAATTTAGTTTGTTGGCAATCAAATGGACAATGCCTTTTGTCTCGGAGACTTTTCCTCTTTTAACCTCTCTATTTCAAAAGTACAACTGGCAACTGGCTCAAAAGAGGCTTTGGCTGCCAACTCCCTTGCCACCGGCCGAGCGGCCTGTATTACAAAGTATAACCGAGGACCATTCAAGCCCGGGGGGGGGCTGGTCCCTTTTGTAACCGGCAGTTGTAGCACTGACAATAACTGGGTTATTCGTAGTCGATAGAATACCCTCCCAGTTTCTTTGCATCAACTACCGGCAAAGAACTATCAGTAACCACCAAATCCCTCCATCATCACCTTGACTTGGTTCTCATCCGTATTATTAGACGGTGTGGCACTTCTACTGCAACTGTGCGCCCGACTTTCCACCACTTGATTTGCCCGCACGCACGCCCTTTCCCCCAGGCCGCCACAGGGTCCGTGAGAGGGACCCTTAGCACGCTGGGAGCTTGAGCTAGTCTTGTTGGAATATCCCGAGCGGGCTCGGCGACAACTTCTCCTCAATCAAGCGTAGGCGCGCCACGAGGGGCTTGATGACCATTCCTACTTTGAAATCAAGTACAGCATCTCTGTTCTCCTTCCACTTTGACAGCTCTCGTGGTTTGACAACTGTTTTTTTTTCTTTGGCGCATTTCTGGAATGCGGGTTTGCCCCCAATCCCACGAGCCCCCTCTCCTTGGGTTGCCGTGGTGCAATCAACCCAGCGTGATATGTGACGAGAAATCATGCTTGGCTGCCATCTCCCCCGCCTCTCACGGACACTTGGCCTCATTTCCCCCCCACCTCCTTCTGGGCTGGGTAGCCACGATTAGATATGCGCGCACGTGCAACATGTGATGCCAGCTCCAATTGTTGAATGCGATACTGAAAGCATGCGGCAAAGAAAAAAAAAGGCATGACTATGTAGAACTGAGTCTTATACGGCCCATGAGGTCTACTCACCTTTCTTTGCTTTTATTTTTCGCTCAAGATACCCATTCATTCATACATACATACATACATACCATCGTGCCATCTTGTGCCAACTTAGTCGCCAAGCCTTTGCAACGCACAGCGCGCGCCGTTAGTTCAATTTGAATACTCCGTAGTTTTTTCTGATTACCGCAAAACATCTCTCTCTCTCTTGGCTTTTTGGCTTGGCTTCAATCTGGCAAAGAAAAAAAAATCTCAGCCCACGTTCATCTCGCTGGCACAGCCCCCTTACCTACCATCTCCTTTTTTCTCCCCCAGGTGAAAGCCCAAGACTGAATAGATATTGCCAAGAGGCTCAGCAAAAACAACGCATTTTTTTTTTTTTTACCCCACGAATTTTGAGGGAAAAGAAAAGAATTGAGAGAGATCGTGGCTTGAAACTCTAAATAACAAATTTTTGTTCAACGCCCGCAAGCCATCTCTAGGCCCACCTTGTTGGTCTGGACCACTCAGAATAGCAAACAATGGCTGGGGGGCAAACAATTTTGACAAGAAAACATTCCATCTATGCCTGAATTCAGCCTCATATGTAAAATCAACAAGTTCTAGATCTAGTCGTCAATGCCTTTCCACTCGCCATCCGCACCGCCGCCGTCGTCGTCGCGCTGCGTCGTCGTCGTCGTCGTCGTCGTCTTTCGCCTCTTACTGCCTTCAATCGCTCCGCGCCTGTTATTCTCCCTGCGCCGCTCATAACCACTCGTCGACGTAATCCTAGCCTGCGCCGCGCCGCTGCGCCGCGACTCTACGCCGCGCTCGCGCAACTTCTTGCGGTCCGCCTTGTTGACCTTGGGCAGCGCATCCAGCAGCCACTTTTGTATGCCGTCCTCGCCCAGCTTGCCCGACTGCCGCTCGCTCGCCGCAATGACATTGGCCACCGTCTTGACAAACGGAATGTCCTCCTTGGTGTAAAACGTGACGGCGATGCCGCCCTCGCGGCCTGCACGCCCCGTGCGGCCCGCGCGGTGCACGTACGCGGCGCTGGAGCCGGGCACGTCGTAGTTGACGACGCCGTTGACGCCGGCAAAGTCGACGCCCCGCGCGAGAACGTCGGTCGTGATGAGGACCCAAATCTCGCCGGCGCGAAACTTGCGCATAATGGAGGCGCGCGCAGACTCGGGCAGGCCGCTGTGCAGGGCAGCGATTCGGGTCGAGCCGCCAGCTTCCAGCGGAATGTCATACTTGAGCTCTTCGTGAAGAGCTGCCGCTCTGTCAATCGTTTGCGTAAATACGATAAAGGGGGGTCGTAATGGAACGGAATCGTCTGCCGTCGTAGGATGTAAAAGCTGGCGAAGAGCAAGCAGTTTCCCTTGCTCACTAGCAGTGTATGTGAGTTTGTGGACAATGTTGGGTACTGCAGTGTCCTTTAAGCCAACAACCAGACGAACAAACGGCTTGCGACGTACTCCCAGACCTTTGGCTCTCGATTGTAGCTTATCTGTCATGATGGCCTCGATGTTGGATCCCATCGTTGCCGACCAAAACGAAACGCGCAAGTCTGTGTTGGTGCACGCGGACCAGACACCCATCGTCTGCTCGTAAAAGAGCGCATCCAACAAAACGTCAGCCTCGTCAAGAATGAGATCCCTGACATCGGGTAGTATGCGATGAGTCGTCGCAGGTCCGGATGTGAGGAAATTCAACAACAGCTGCGGCGTGGTGACCAAGATATCAGGCTTCGCCGCTGTAGCTTTATTTATGCGCTTCGGTCTGTTGTCCTCTTCGTCTTCGTCGTCGTCGTCGTCTTCGTCTTCGTTGCTCTCTTCCTTGTCCTCTTTGTCGCTTTCGCTGTCCTCTGCCAACTCCTGCTCCTCAGTGTCAAGATTCATCTGCTTCTTCATGGCCATAATCTTGATGCCGGTTCCTTGCAGCAGCTTCAGCCCCTCATTCACAATCTGATGGGCCAACTCTCTTGTGGGTACCACAATGACCGCCTCGAGCTCGTGTTGTGTCGTAGTCGCCTCGGGGTCGTTTGGGTCCATGCCTCTTCGTCGCATCATCTGGTGAATGGCCGGGATCAAGAAGCTGATTGTCTTGCCGCTTCCAGTCGGCGCCACTGCCAAAAAGTCCACGCCACTCTCCAGGCCCTCGGCATCGCAACCTCCGAGCGCCTGCTTAGGTTCCAACAGCAGTGGCAGACTGCCCAATTGCACCTCTGTCGGCACGCGATAGCTTTGCGCAACCAAATTCTCGGAAATGCGCCGCGAGATTCCATAGGTACTGCGAAGCTGGCCAAAAGTCTCCAGTGGCTGTGGGTACAATTGTGCTTTTTTCTTCTCGTCCTTTTTGGATTCCTCTTCCGCCGCCGCCGCCTTCTTTTTCTTGCTCTTCTTGACTTTCTTGGGCTCCTCTTCCTGCTTCGACAAAAGTGTTACTTTGAGACGGTGTGACCTCAGAATCTGCCGGCAGTCTTCTTCGCTGATTCGCTTCGCCGGCGCAAGTACGGGTGTCGACGTCTGCTCGCCGGCCTTGCTCTTGGAGTCGTGTGTTTGGGGTTTCGCGGAGGCTTGTTCGGGTTGGGGGGCGAAAAAGTCGACCTCGGGCAGTTCCTCCGCCGCGGAGCCTTCAATAGGCTGCTTCTCCGTCTTGGATCGCTTACGCTTCTGCCCGCGTACCTCGTCGTGGTACAGCTGCGGGTTGGTGGCCGCGACACCGGTCGATGAAGGCAGCTTGGCCGACGCGCCGCCAGCGTGCCCTGCGCTCTTGGCCGTGCGCTTGGTCCCGCGAGATAGTACCTTGAGAATGTCCATTATGCGACGCAGGCTACAGGCGAAAACTCAAAACGGCTGATTGAGAAAACCGGCGAACAGGGCCCTCGTGTTGCTTATTGTAGACGAAAAAAAGGAATTTTCAAACGGCGACAGCTGCAACTTTTTTCTGGGCCCCGGGCTTGGTGGGGGATCTCTGGTGGAGCCGGATACAAGGGCGGTGCCCGTGCCGGCGTCCGGCGACTCTGTACTTGGCCGTGTCGCTCAATAAAAATGACAAGAAAGTATTCATAGTCCCATTATTCTCGACTCATCTCATTCTGAAGTTGGTGTGTGGCTGTTCTGAGCTGACTGGGAGCCCTCTCTGACAACCTCTTCTGGCACTGAGGCTCGAGCAGCGAGTACGTGTACCACCAACATAACTCGAACATGACATATATATGAACATCTAAATAAGGGGACGAACCTACTTGGTGACTGGGGCCGTTGCAAGACCAACATGAGGCTTTACAAGTTCTTTGTTGTCAAGACTATATTTGCGAGGGTTCAGGAAAGCAATAACACAAGAATCACATCACACGGAATCAAGTCGTCGAGCCCTCCTGGATCTTTTACCAGTGTTGAACAAGACAAGTAGCAAAACGCATCTTATAACCCAGCTTTCAATTTGGTGCTGTCACTTCCAAAGGTCTCCTACTGTCTCTCGACTTCTTCCTTCACAGTACTGCTGGTGCATGCTAGCTGATCACTCCATTGCACTCCTCTCCCAAACCATATTCCGTCCTTGGGATAAATCAAGTTTGAGCAAGAATCAACGAGAGTTTAACGATCTGTCAGTTTTGACTCCTTACCATTCGAATCTAGCCAGTTCTGGCAAGTGACTTCATCTTTTTGTAAACGTCAGATCTAGCCTTGACACTTCCGTAGAAAAGCGGTCTACGATGCCATCTTCAAAGTCTCTGCTGGTGAAGCCCGGTGCCAGCTGAACCGTATAGCGTTTCAGGATCTCGACAATAGCGTGACGCAGCTCCAGCAAGCCAAGCTGCCTCCCAGGGCATGAGTATTTTCCTACTCACGCACCGTGCTTAGTAAATCTACAAGGGCATCTCCAGTCTCATGACGCGATAAAAGGGGAAAAGGCGACTCACCGACGGAGAATGGGAAAAAGACGGATCGATCCACGACGAGCTCTGGTTTTGTCGTCCAGCGTTCAGGTATAAACTCGTTTGGGCGAGGAAATGCTTCCTTGTCTAGCCCAAAGTCAGCATTAGCAGGCCGCATGTACAGCAGCGCTGCCGCTCCCAATTACGCAATGAATACGTACTGCGATGCACTACGATTGCGGGAACCTGCACAATCATGTTCCCTGGAAGGAGCACATCTCCCACCTGCAGCCCTTCTGGCGGTGTTATGCGCTGCGTGCCGGACGCGACCGGGGGCCAGAGCCGCAGCGTCTCGTCAATGCATGCTTGGAGGTAGCCCAGCCTGGCGAGGCGTGCGGGGTCGCACTCGTCGACCCCGGCGACATCGGCATCAATCTCTTGTTGCAGCTTCCTCTGGGCGTCTGGATTGATCGAGAGCTCGTAAAGGAGGTTCTGCAGGGTCACAGCCACGGTCTCGCTAGCTGCTCGTCAGCACAGTGGCGCAGTGTGTGTGTGTGTGTGTGTGTGTGTGTGTGTGTGTGTGTCGGCCCAAGGTTCCCTCCCGACGTACCTTCCAGCGACAATGATCAAAAACATGTCGCCTTCTAGAAGCCGACGCTGCTTCACCGTCAGCTCTGCCGAGCACGGAAAGTGCTCTAGAATGGATGAGAAGAGGCTGCAGACGGAGTCTGCCGGCTTTTCCTGTTGACCACGTCAGAATCACGATCCGAGCAGGAACAAGGCATGCCAAATCGCCGTACCATCTGCACTTCAAGCTGGTCGTGTAGCCATTTTCGAAAGGTGAGCAATGGCGCGTTCAGCACAGGAGTCATCTTCATCAAGAGAAAAAGCCACGGAAGGTGCGCAACGGTGCCGAGGATGGTCGCACTTTCATCAAGGAGGTTCATAAAGTACGTCGATTTTCCCGTAGCGAGCAAATCAAAGGCTTGCCCAAAGGCCATCCAGCCCATGACCTCGAAGCTGAAAAACTTGAACCATTGAGCGGCGTCAAACACTTGACCTTGACTGGTCTCGATTCTTTTGACAAGACTTTGCGTAGTCTGTGCAATGAAATCCCTATAGTTTCGAATTCCTTTGCATTCGTCAGCTTTCTTAGCTTGTGTATCCAGCCAACAGAAGGGCAAGATATCCATGTACCTGCTGAGCTGAGTCCACGCTCCCAGGTTCTTCGCTGCTGCGCGTGCGCGACTGGGTCTCTGGTCGTGTGCAGAGTCATCATCGGTTTGGAGTGCTCATACCAAGGACCCTTGCGGCATTTTGACTTGGGGCCATAAATAGCCTGGACAGCTTCCAGTTTGGTGACGGAGAGTGTAGAGGGCCCTGCGCACTGCGATCAGCATCGGATCGGACATGAATGGCGTCGCGGGTCGAGAGTTACCTAGTCGCACAATATCGCCGTATCGCTCATGTAGTTGCTGCAGTTCACGATAAAGCTGCAAGCGTTTGGAGAGAAACAAAAGATAAAAGTTGGACAAGCGCGCCATAAAGGGCCCAGGATACCGACACAGGGCATGGAAAAGGGCCCTGTAGACGAGCATGCTGGTGAACAAGCCAGCCACCGTTGCGAGCTCGAGGGTTGCAGAGTTCCTGAAAGACACCCACCAGCTGTCGACGGCAGATGTTGTGTGTAGAACGACTGTAGAACCCAGGTTCAGTAAAATGGCACCGACGACGATGTCGCTCGCATAAGCATCCCATTCTCCGCGACAGAAGATGAGGGCATGTAGGGCCTGGCCGGCGAGAAAGGCCAGTAGATAGTTCATGATGTAGGCTCGAGTCTTTCAGCTCCAGGAATTTCCAGCGATGTAGCAGACAGAAAAGCGTACTCAAGATCCTGTTTAACGCACAAGTACTAGTGTGTCTTGCGCCCTTCATTGTGAGACCTGGATGCATGCCCATGCAAATCCCCCCTCCTTGCCTCCCTGTCACACCACACGCTGGCTGTCCAATCACTCACATCCAATGATCAAATGCACCGTACTTTAACTCATTACCGAGCGAGTGATTTTGCTGAACAAATCAAAAACATGGCTCGAAGCAATGTGTTGCCCACTCAGTGATGCTGGGGAGAGTGGACAGCTTGACGGCCGCTTTTCCCTGGCAACTTCCACTACTTCAGTATATCGGCAGTGTACAGACGTTTTGTAAACTTACAAACACGAGTTCGGCAGTAGATTCCATCATCGTGCCATGGTTACAACACAAAATACATGAGCACCGGCGTGGTAGAGCACGCCGATCAGAACGGTTGGTGGTCTCCCGTCCTGGGTGCGGCTGGAATTTGCGACGGCAGCAGACGGCATTGTTTCTGCCTTGGCAGGTGCAGTACCAACTATGGAGGTATCGGAGAATACTTTAAAAAAAACCGCGCTTTCATTTGTAGGTACTACCGGCTTGGATTCCGTGTTTTGACAAAATGTTTTCCAGTCAGCGGCTCTCATCTTCTAATCCGCGTCTTCATCACTCTCTGGAATTTCTTCTTCATCCTGAAGCTCCGATACGTAGAACTTTAGAGAGCCAAGCAATGATGCACCATTGATTGACTGCTTGTTCCGAATCCTGTCTAGCTGGGTCAAGACTCCCCCACACGGATTCGTTATGCGGCTTAAACTTGATGGCTAAGGCCGTAAACAAATTCTATTCATTTTTTGTATCTTGATCTTGTCATCAGACATGCCGTAATCATGTAGTGTATGGAGTCCGCTTATAAGCAAGTCCTTTGAGTAGCGTACGGTGTCGTCTCGAGCACTACTGGGTCTTGAAGAGGAGAATGGCGCAGTGGCCGAGGTAGAAGTAGATAAAGTGCTTGGTCTCTGCAGCGATGATTAGTTTCGGTCAGGAAGTCATGTGCTGTCTTGTCGAATTTGGATCATACCGTGGGTGACAAAGCTGCCAAAGTTACGGCCGACGATGCAGTGCCAGGTAGGGCCCTTGCGCTCGTCAAACTGCAAGCCCAAATCGAATGTTAGAGTAGTGTTCTCCATATCAAAATAAATTCGTCCCGTGTTCGAGTCCGGCTATCGCGTTACTGACCGTGCGCTTAATGTGTTGTGCAATGTCCTATCGTCCAGCCGTCAACAACAGTGCATAATGCGCATGCGAGAAATTGGGGTGTGAGCATACCTTTTCAACGTGAAACTTGCCCATGGCTTCTTGAGCTATCGTGGATGTTAAAATCTCCATGTCGCATGCAGCTGAGGAGCGGGACCAACATACCAACTTCAATACATTCTTGCTGCATATCATCGGTCTTGTGGTTGCCTCTAGTCAGTCCTGTTCGTGTCGTCGCAGCCCGAAACTGAATCGATAAATCCTCACCATATCAGCAGACTTGATTTGAGCTATCACGGCGCTGTCAGCAATCACCCCATGTTTGATATACGCGTGCCGAGGCCGCTGCGGGCAGTAATCTTACCTTCCAGCTTGTCCCTGTTCAGAGGGGTCTCGGGGCCCTTCTCCGCCATTGTGCTGGGCTGCTGTGATTGGTTCTGTGTCTGTTTCTCTGCCGGTAGTTTTGACGCCTACGTTCTTTTGGATCAGCGTGGCTCGTTCGTTGGCGTTGGCGTGAAAAGGCGGACGATTCTCCCCCCCCCCTTGAAATTTCAAGGTTGGCGTTCACACGTACGGACGTCTCGGATTTGTGAGGGAGTTGATTAATCTAGTAGATAGTTATGAACTCTGGTACAGGGTGTACGCGACAAGCTGGTCGAGGGTTGTGGCAAGTTGTCGGTAAACAAATTGAAGCTTTGGGTGGTCGGTTGGAGCTGGTGTCGCGTCTCCCGCGGCGAGCGCATTGACGAGAGGTGCCCACTCTAACTGGCTCTCTGTCTCCTGTGCAAGCCAAAAGCCCGTCCTGCATTGGTTGGTGCTTAAGCCTTACAGTGGAGAACCCCGCAATACTGCCAAAACACAGTGCAAGATGCCCCCGTGACAGAAGCTTGTCAAGCCTGACAGAAGCTTGTCAAGCCTGAAGGTCGTGTAACCGTCCATGAACGATTCATCATCAACAATAAACCTGAGATAGGGAATATTCAAATGTTCATTGGTCTTATACAATTAGCGCAGACGAATGTTTGTATATTGCAATTACCAACAGTCCACCCTCTGTTCCGCAGTCGCCGATAACCGCTTTCCAACCTCAGACATCTTTCTACGACGCGAAAACATCCGCCGTTGTCGCAATGCGATAATCCATTCAGACTTCGTTTTCTTGCCCTTTTTTATTGAAAGCACCAAACTAGATGCTCGGTCAATCATGCCGATAGAGGCAAACTTCAGCTAATGATCGCTCGAGATTATCGACGAAAAGGCGAAAATCGACGTCATAATTACCCGTAGGGTAGTGTACGAAGAATGCGGCTCGCTCCGAAGCGAGCTGCCGCGCGCATGAGCATGACGAAATATCAGAAAGACGATACATTGGACCCAAACTAATAAAGACACTAAAAAAGAAAACACCAGAAACGTCATCGTGGCCAGAGTGGCTCAGCACCTCGACAATTCCGCGCCTGGTCTCGTAAAGGCGGATATCACATGAAACGTCCAGAATTTCAAACGCCAATAGCCAAGGGGAAAAAAAAAAAAGTTCGCCCAAGCCTTCTCAAAGGTAAAAATAGAAAACAATAACCAACCGTCTGATATTGACAGAAAAGTAAACAATGTCCCAAGCATGACTCGACGAAACTTATTAACAAAAAGGGGTGGTGTGTGGGCAAGGAGATGGGGCACGACGAGACGAACGAAAAAAATAGAGTATTGGAGAAGACTCAGCCACCATCTCGCCCGGACGGGCAACACAGCCAAGAATGACCCAACTCGTACACACGAAGCCTGTACGTTCAATGACGCCGTAGAGAGTAATTATCTCCTTGATTACTCTTGTGCCGGAATGGAAAATCCAAGGAGGATTGTGATCAAGACTATCTTTGGTTGTAAATACCCTGACCTTGCCCGCTCGATAGTATAACCCCGCATTTTCAAAGGTAATACGAGATTTTGCTTGCGCGTACACACTTGACACTATCCGGGATGCTGGGGACAGGCAGGTGACAATGGTAATACGAGGTTGATGGAACATGTGGCTGCCCGCTAATAACTAGGTATTGTAAAATAGCATGACGCTATTCGCCTTCTCTTGACGACAATTCCGTCCGAAAACATAGAAGAAAAGAGGGCAGTGGCTTGCAGGGTCCTTATGGGACAAAGGTGCAGAAATGTGACGAGTAAAACATCGCTGTTAATTGTACGAGTAATCGTAGCTAATCGCCAGAACGCGCTGGTGGGTTCAGAGTGAACTAGATAACCATGTCTAAATTACCGATTGATATCAACATTACCCCCTCATGGAACCATGGATAAAGAAAATCATTGACAGAAAACGCCGGGAACCCAATGCCGTATTCAACTCCATTTCTATCCAAAAATCCAGTTCCTTATTCTACACTGACGGCGAAATCAGGGCAATAGAATGTCACGTTCGACGGCGAATCGTAGGCTTCGGTGCCCATACCAAACGAGCCCAGATAGGCATCTGAGTTCGGGTAGCTCGAGTTGCCAGAGTTGAGGATGTATTCGATCAGTGGGTACACGTCGCCGTGGAATTTTTCCGTAATCGTTTGAGCCTTCCAGGTCAGGACAAACTGACTGGTGGTGGGATGCTTGTCGGCATACAAGTCACTGCACAATCTCATTAGCCTCATTCTCACCAGACTCGACAAAAGTAATGCTAGACTCCAACTTACAAGGTGACCTGGGTGCCGGTGGTGGCATCCGCGAGACTCTTTGTCGTCACAATGGACGTCGTGTCCTGACCAATGACGTGGGCAGACGCGCCAATGGCAGCAAACCATATCATGATTTCGAAAGCCGCCTTTTCGTTGCTCTTAGAGGTATCGCTGTTCTTGTCGGCGAACATATCAATGGCGACGTTGGTGTTGACACTTTGGGAAGCGAGGGTCGACGATTCGCTCGCCGTTGAGTTGTCGTTGCCCATGACATATTTCCACTCGAAATCAACGTATAGCTTCTTGATGGTGTCGAGCTTCTTGGGAAAGATTTTTTCAAGCTTGATATTGGCGAACGCGTGCACATTGTTCTGCCCGGCGGGAGCGGGAGAGTACTGCCAGGTAACTTGGAAGGGAGGAGCCTTCTCCGGCTTGTCATAAGTGCCGTTGTTGTTGAAGAGGACCTGACGAGGGCGGCATTAGCTTTTGTGCTGTGCGATGCGAGTTGACACGGTGCGACGCTGCGGTGCGACAGCTTCTGCCGCGGCTAGAGGCGAAAGAGTTGTATTGACTTACATCCATACACATGCCACTCTTTGCGTCGTTGGAGAGACCCCATTGGTTAGGATTGACTGTGCGACCATTAGTTTACAGAAGCCGAAATGAACAAGACAGGACGAGGCATACAGGTATACTGCTGCTGACCCTTCTCCCAGAAATAACGCAGAGGATTGCCCAGGTCAGCAAACTGTGTGCATGCTTTAGCCAGCTCAACGTTGTTGTTTTTGGGCTTGGGCGCTCCGCCTCCAGGACCGGTGCCGAAGCCGCCGTCGCCGAGGAAGCTACCGGTGTTTCCACCACGGTTGTGTGCGTTCTGGAGCGGGAAAAGAACGCCGAGGGTGATGGCGATGGGGATAACGAGCATGCAAAAGCTCAGGATCCATTTGAAACCGAATCCCATGGCGGTGGTGTGGTGAACAGTTGGAGCGACGAGAATCGGAGCGAGAGAAGAGAAATAGGCGGTCGGCCGATGGATTGAGGCGATTCTCGTCCGTATTGATGGCAATTTGAGCCCCAATAAGCGTAGCCGAAAGCGACAGTGAGAGCTTTTCAGGAGAAAAAAAAAAGAGTGAATTAAGTTGGCCCCCCGAAAAGGTCCGAGGAAGGTTCTAGCGATGGCGCGCCAAAGGCTAAGACGGGAGGCAATGCAGCGTCACGGTGGCAGACAGAAGCTGGATGGTTGGTTCCTTTGTCCCTGGACAGAGGGGGTCGTGATGCCTCGCTTTGAACAATCCTTTGGGGTGAAATGTACAGACGTGTATGCTCAGGCGAAGATTTACCAGACAATAATGGTAAGGACTGAAACGGGCGAGAACAAGGTCGTGGACAAGATAAGACGGCCTTTTCGGGCGCTAAACAGGGGTGGGCGTGGCAGGCCTGTTAGTGACAGTGGCAGGAAGCAGACAGGCAAGGGGGGCCGGGTACTTGGAGGAAAGTACCTGCATGACAAGGTGCTGGTCTGGGCCTTGGTACTTGGGGGTTCTCAGTAGAGCGGTACCGTTAGAGTTCTCCCTGGCGGTTTGCGGTTGACCAGTTGCCAGTTTGCCAGCCAGTAAAACCAGTCAAAACTACTCCGACTCCTCGGTACAAGCACAATGCTATTTTGATTTGGACAGTAACGGAGCGTGGGCAAATTGTGGCAGTGGCAGGCAGTGGATTTACAGTGGGCTTATTCGCTGTGGGTGGGCTTTGCACAGCTGCGTCTGCTACTTCCCTTACTCAGTACTCAAGGTAATAAATAAATACCTTGCAACTGGGTATCAGGCGGACAGGGATCATGTGAGCAGAGAAAAAAAAATGGAAAAAAAAAATAATCCCAAGCGACTCGGCAAGAGGTCATGAGGCTAACCAGTTGGGTAGCACCATCTCGGGCCAGAGGGCAGCTCAGCCGGGACCGGCATCATGCATAGAGGGGTTTTCTTGCATGGTGATGCTATTGTGGACGTACATTGAGCAAGTGTTTGCCCTGACCAACCAAGATCACTTGTGGTTTACAAGGGGCGAAAAGGGAAAAGTCCAGCTTATTAGAGCCTTAGGGAAAATGATGCTTATCTGACCACAAGGACCGAGCGAGGCATGCAGTATCGAATCAAAGGGGGTTGGAGGAGCTAATGGCCCAAGGGATCAACCCAATTATCAACAGAGCTTGACTTTAAAATTATTCAGGAAGATGGGTCTCGTTCAATAGCAGCGAATAGGACCGAGTGGAAGGGAAGTAGAAAAAAGGAAATGCAAATTAGAAAAATTCTGAAGAAAAAAAAGGAGTTCGTTAGCTCGCCACGCTCGCCTGCTGGTACCTGCGTTTGTGGATATGGAGGCGGAGGACGCCATGGCACGATGAGATGCCACGTATGATTAGTAAATAGCAGCACACCTAATAATTAGGGAAGGCTGCGCCGTGCTGTGTGTTGAGGCAATAACCGATCACAAGCTTGTTACTGGTATACTGATATTAAGCTCCTTGGCGGCTTTGCCATGTGCAAAGGCACTCTGGGAGGCCTGGTGTGGTCGGTATATGACGGCAGGACGGTAACGAATTATCACGCTGTGTTATAGTCTGATTTCGGAGAGGCAGGCTCCTCTACGGAGTAGTTTTGGCCGTATTTCTCCCTGTTTCTTTGTTATGATTTTCCATCGTTGTTCTTGTTCTTCCCTGGTGATGAGACCGGGGAACGGCATACTCAGACACATGTCTCACCTCTAGGGAGGTGAGGATTTTGATTACCTTGTGCTGCAAAGAAGAGAATGGCGATAGGCATGGTTCATCAGACTAACTAGAAATTCACAGCACGCCCTTCTCACTAATCAAGTGCTAAATTACTGTACTAACAGCACGGGAGTACAAAGGGAAGATAAAAATACGCCACCGCTCAATAACTGATGTTGAGGCCTCTCACAGGCGCCGCATTACTGGTCTGCCAGTACCAGCAACGCTGTTTGCATTGGTCCATGCCAGCGGCGCTGATTCGATCCATCAAGATGCGCAGCCAGGTTTTGGTCCGAGCTAATCCAGGAGCAGTGGGGCGGGTGCTGCCCGCAGCCCAAATTTCTTCCCCTTCTCTTGAACCCTCCCCTTGCTTAGCTCAACTTGCTAGCGCGGCTCGCCTCGCAAATGTCCGGGCAAAAGATATTGCCGCAAACGGCTTAACACTGGAACATGGGCCAGTCTATTTTCGCTGCCAGGCAGGTAAAAGTAATCAATCGGCCCATCATGAGCCGTGATTCCGTCTCGCGATAGTGTTGGGCAGGGCCCGCGCCGCAGCCTCTTGTGTCTTTTCGTCCCCCCCCCCCAAAGTCTCTCGTGGTGGACAAGCACTGCGATGCAAACCAACAAACTACAACCAGCAACAACTCTTTCAGCCATCAACACCTACAACATGACTGTTTTGTATTTTTTTTTAGCCACATTTCACAGACCTCTTTCTGGTTTGGTGCGGCGCCGACCGCCGCATCGTTTCCAAAGTGGGGCCCAGGTCCTCACGCCCACGCAGCGTTGCAAGGTTTGCGCATCCCCATCAGGCCCTGGTCCGGTCCAGCCAGAACGAGGTGTCAAAAATCGCACCCCCTGCTGCAGCAGAGATACGAGGAACAGTGGGCAATGCGTGACGAACAGGGCATCACGGGAAGCAGATGACTCGAAATCCCAAGTGTATACGTATTTGCGTCGGACTTTTCATTGGCTTTGTACTCGTGATTGAGTTACAAACGTGGGCTTTTCCTGAGTCTATCTGTCTTTGCACAGTTGTTTGATCACCAACCCCGCGGGGAACATGCGATTGCCTGTTGCATAATTATTGCATTGCAGTCAATGCTTTGGAAACGATAGCGGCTTAGCACACCACCCGTTGCCTAAGTTACAGGCTAAAATAATCACTGGTAAAGATCATCAGCATCTAAAGTCAACACAACAAAGACACCAATTTGGAATTGGGTCAACTGATGGTTACTTAGCATTAACGTGGTAACCTAGTTATGCGAGGGGGCAAATCTGGTGACTTTGCTCGTCATGCCATGCCATGCCATCACCTCTCGCAATACGAACGCAACGGGTGAGCCATTCCAGCCGTTGCAGCCCACTTGCAGCGAAAAGCCAGCCACTAAATATTTATACAGCACTACCTTATACTTATTAGGTCAATAGTTGGTGGCCGTTTGTACCAGTAACAAGCCTTGAGAGCCTCACTGCACACGGGTCCCTCGGCTGCTATGCTTCGGAACCACGGGCGCCATCTGCTCAAGAAGAACCACAGGCCACACAAGCACAGCCCTGTTTGAGACCACCATGAACCATTTGTTTGTGTTTGTCTAATAGGCGAATGTGCAGGAATGAGAACTGCAGTAAAGAACGCATTGTTATTTATCATGCATTGACCAACAAGACGGATCGTCTGGAAAGATAGTTGTGTGCGGAAAGTGGACTTGTTTACTCCCAGAAAACCGTAACAGCAGTAGTTACAACTTACTTGACACCTGCGCGCCAAGTTGGGGGAGAATACAGGTAGTTACCTCCACTATTTACCTATGACCCAGTGTTGATGTCTAACTAGAAATGTACAGTCTCGTAGTGACACCCCGTTATTTCTGTCCTTGCCAGGTACGGATTACACTTCGCTACAATCGTTCCAGGATTTGAGGTCTTGGCGTCGCGACTTGAAGAATTCGTCTCAGCGGGACAAGGTGCGGTTCCGCACGGAAACAGGCGAACTCGGGTCTTGTTGCAGATCCCGAGTTGACGCGCCGTAGTAAGTATGACAGGCGAGCCGTGTGCTTGAAATCAGTTCTTTATCGGAATCCCGCTTATTCTTTGAAAGAAAGTTCCTGCATGTGCCTCGATGGTAAGGCGATGTGTAAATGAAATCGTTGTTTTATTCCCAGAGCTTTGTTTTGCTATCTGAGTGGACAAGAACATCATGCTGGGTGGGTACCAGCGACTGCAGGAAAAAGTATCCTAGTTTGGTGGGGCAAGCGACCGAAAAAAGAAAAATACGCAAAGGAAAAAAATAAAATAAAAAAGGTAGGTCTCAGCGCCCCATTGTAAGCCTGCGCCTCTCCAGTGTGTTCTAAATAGGTACCTACGCACCACGTCATGGCATCTCGCAGTAAAATTGCGCCAGGCCTCGAGAAAAAGCGCAGGTCCTGATCATCTTCCCCGCCGCGAGCAGCGAGCCAGCGCGAGTCGCCCGTTGCCTGTTGCCCATCGCCCGACAACCGTCCGCCCCTCTCTCTCAGCGGCCCCCTTCCATAGGTACCTACCTAGGCAAGCTGCTTGATGAGGGAGTACCTAGTGTTCCTCTCAGGTCCTGTAAATTACCTGCGCTGCCCCGTAACAATACGGTTTCCTGAGCCTGTGGCCTCTTGCGGCATTGCCGTCGACTGATCGCCCTAGCGTCGTGGCCAAGTTTTTTTTCTTTTTTTTTTTTGGTTGGCTTTGCTTTCTCCTATTTCCGAGCACCTGCCCTTACATGGTTGCCGCCACGAATCTCGCTGCGTGGGAGAAGAGCTGGAGGGGAAGCGGAGGAAAACTTGAAAGGGGCGCGATTTATTGACAGTTTCATCTTTCAATGCAAACATGCACTCAAGTACATGCAGCTTGTCTCTGCAGATAGAGCAATTGCTCGTGGCCGCGGTGGTTAGCAAACAGCACCAGCTATCCGTACCCAAGGTACGGTAAGTCAACAGTGACGCTGGTTGGTACCTGAGTGAAAGGTACCTGCTGGGTACGTACCAAGGTACCTAGGTAGGTATCCGTAAAAAAGGAACCATACATAATTACTTATCGGTCACGCCCCTGTCCTGTCTTGTCCCTGCCTTTTCGAAAATCCACTGCCTGTAAATAATCTGTACCTCCAAGTGGTATCGTATCATGCCGCATTCAACGTAACCATTCTCCATTCGCTATTCACCCCAATCACCCGTAGATGCCGCCCACCTGGCTACTACCTTACCAGTTTAGTGAGTAGTTACCAGTATGGGTCAACCGGTTCCCACCTCTACTGTTAAGCCTTTCTCCTTTTTTCTTTTTAATTCATTTAGTTGTTGACTTGCCCCCCGTCGGCCCGCTCACTCTGTAGACGCTGTCTCTCGCTCTGCCACTAATAACATCGTTCTTAGTACCGCTGCCACCCCTTGCTCACACCCTCTTCTTTTTCCGATGTGCTAAACCCAGACATTCTTCTTCGCTGCCACACTTTTCTCCTTCTTGTCCTCTTTCACACACTCTTCCCCAGGTGCTCTCAGACTCTCGCTCTTCGTATCTCTCCCGCTGCTTAGCTTGGCCCGACACTCGCTCGTTTTTCTTCTCCCGTCACTCGCAGCCTCGGCGACAAAAAAAAACATTGGGCTTCTTGTTTCCCGCCTCATCCGCTCCCCTCTGCCAGCCTCATCGCTTATTCCGCTATCGTTTCTACCGGCCCAGATATTACAATACGTCTTTTTGCCTGCTGTTGTTGTGGTTACATTGCACACCAGGAATAAAAAGTCAAACAGGCTCCAGCATCCGAGGGCGCCGTGTTTCGCCTGTGCTGCCTGTTAGACTGTTCACCATCCGTCCTCCCGTCTCGATCAAGCACGCGTTGCAAGGAATGCCATTCCCCCCATCGCCAAAATGAGACGCCACCAACAACCCGAAAACGAGGAAAACGTCGACCTCGACGTCTTCCATCATCACTCGCCTCCTGCCGACTACCAGCAGCCTCAGCCGCCCCAGCTGCACCACTCCAACCACTCCAACTATTCCGACCTTTCGTCTTACGATGATTATCGCGGCCGAGCTGTAGCTGACTTCTCCCGTCCCATGCGCCCTCCGCAGCAGCCCTACCTCGAGGAGTACGGTAACGCGCCCTCACCGTCCTGGGGCCCAACTCACGTCTCTCGCTACAGCCAGCAGTCCTTCGAGACGCCCCTTCAATCCCGCTCGGCCTCACCCACTCTGGTCAGCGGCCGTGCCACTCCAATGGATCGTATACCACGTCCTAAGAACAACATGGACTCCTGGCCAAACACTCCGATGGTAAGAAATGCGTCCTTCTGCCCCGAGCGCTTAGCTCCGCCTCTTGTTGGCTTCGAAATTAATCTTATGTTTCCTTCCTACAGTACCAGAGCAATGTCAGTCTCGCAGCTCTACTCCCCAATGCACCTCCTCCCGTCATGGCCAAGGACTGGGTCAAGGAAGGCTTCATTGCTCGCTTACACGACCGTGATGATGCCGATTCCTGGAAGGGGTGGAAAAGACTCCTCTTCCGTGCCGTCCCACTCCTCACTCTGCTCAACACGGCTATGTATTGCGCCTACCTCGCTTACCGAATCTACTGTGTCATCTCCGCCCAAAATGCTTACGGCAGCACCTTTGTTTTGGCCTGGGTCTTCATTGCTGTCGAATTCGCTGTGGCCATTCCAACCATGATGCACAACATTTGGACCATGCTAGCTCTGAAGAAGCGTCAACGTCCCAAGTTGCGCCTCGTCGCCGAAGACGTTCCCACTGTCGATGTTTTCATTACTTGCTGCGGTGAAGAGGATGACATTGTTCTCGACACTGTTCGTGGTGCTTGCGACGTTGACTACCCCCGCGACCGCTTCCGTGTCATTGTTCTAGATGACGCCAAGTCGGCTACTCTCGAAGTCGCTGTCCAGGCTCTCGACTCCGTCTACCACAATGTCTACTACATGGCTCGTACCAAGACTCCTGGCGTACCTCATCACTTCAAAGCTGGTAACCTCAATTACGGACTTGACATGACGCATAACCTTCCTGGTGGCGCCGGCCAGTTCATGGCTGCTTTGGATGCTGATATGGTGAGCGACCCTCTACTACCTTCTCAGGCCTTCATTAACTATACATGTGCTAATAACGGTACTGCAGATTCCCGAGAGAGACTGGCTGCGTGCCATTCTGCCCCATCTGCTCATAGACGACAAGATGGCTCTTGCTTGCCCGCCTCAGCTCTTCTACAACACTCCCGCGTCTGACCCCCTCGCTCAGAGTCTGGACTTTTTCGTCCACGTTATTGAGCCCATCAAGGATGCCCTTGGTGTCGCTTGGTGCACCGGTTCCGGTTACGTTGTTCGTCGCGAGGCTCTCGATCAGATTGGCAATTTCCCTCTGGGCTCTCTGGCGGAGGATGTTGCCACATCCACACTGCTACTTGGTAGAGGCTGGAAGACGGCATTCATTCACGAGGCCCTGCAGTTTGGCACTGTTCCTGAGGACTTTGGTGGACACCTGAAGCAGCGTACCCGTTGGGCTATTGGTACTGTCGACACGGCTTTCAAGCTCAAGTTCTGTCTGTACGGTGACAAGGTCAAGCAAATGAGCTTCGCGCAACGGTTTTCCGGCTTCCTGTACGCTTCTTTGAGTCTGTACACTGTGCTCCTCACTGTCTCTCTCTTTGCCATTCCCATCATCCTTCTCATGCGCCGCCCCCTTGTCGCCTATAACGATCAAGTTGGAGATGAACAGCTGGTTTGGCTTATTCGTGCCTGCTTTGCTGCCACCATCACCAATCGTCTCTGCGAGTTTGCTCTTTTCCTACCTGCCGGTTACCACACCGGTCAGCGTGGTTCTCGCTACCAGATCTGGATGTCGCCCTATATTGCGCTTTGCATCGTTCGCTCCTTTATGCTTCCCTCGTGGCTCGGCGGTCAGGCTCAGGCATTCAAACCGACTGGCTCTCTCGGCTCAGCCCTCAATGAACGTGATGCTCGTCACCGCAAGGGTATGGGCCGTCGCCTCGTTGGCATTTGCTTCAACTATATGGCCATTTTCCATCTGCTATTTGTGTACATGACCCTTGTTGGAGCCACTATGACGACCTTCCTCTGCTTCACTGAGTTTTCGGCTTTTAAGGATATTGCGCGAGCCCTCATTACCCACGCTTTCTGGCCTCCCTTGACGTTTATCTTCCTCTGCAGCTCTATGTGGACTCCAATTGGCTATGCCATTGACCCTCCTACTGTGCCTGACCGGGAGGATCTTTTGATTCGCGACCCTAAGACGGACGTCGCCCACCCCAACAGGAAGAGTAAGAAGATTGCCTTTGGTCAGCAGGCGGCCTTCTTCGAGCTCGAATACACCGCCACCTCTCTGTACACTATTGCTGTTTTTGTCGCCTCGTTCATCCTTTTCTAAAGGATACGATGCAGCCCAGCCAGCGCATTCTGCATTTGCTCCACTACGCTCGTTCAGAGCGCAAACGAGCGTCACAGGCTAGCACTTGATCACGGCGATGCTAGTCTGTACCCAAGCATATGAACTGTCTCCTGGGGAGAAGTTTTTTTTTTTTTTTTTGTCCCTTGTATTTCCCGCATCGGTGAGGTGGATAATAAGGCCATTCCATGGCGAAGTCATCGGCAGTATTGCCGCACAGGAGTCACATTTGGGTGAACGATTACAAAGGCGAAATGATATATTTTTCCGGGTTTGTCGCTACCAGGCGAACAGAAGGAATGCGTTTCCGAGTTGGATGGTACTGCGAAACCTGTCAATTCAGCATCATGGGTATCGGCGCAAAACGATGTGTATTGTTATGACTTTTTTGTATATATGCTTTGGTTGGTTCCGGTCACTTCTTAACAACCACACTTTTTTTTGTTCGTTTTATTAGAACGCGTTAGAATGAGTCTCTGGGGTCTTGATCATTGCAAACACTGTTTTAGGCAAACCATAAACAGGATAGGGATTAATGTTTCAGTATCTATCCAAACCTTGGCTGTCTTGTTTCAACATACTTCTTGATGCCTCTTTTCATACAATGAGCATATGCCTGGCGGCTGTAGAGGAGTCGTTGGGTGCTTTGTTCGGAGCAGCGTGTCCGAGAAGGAAAATGGGGCTCCTGTTCATGCACGTCGATTCTCAAACGAATGATAGGATCTACCCGTGCAATGCCGCGTCGGCACGACTAGGCGCTGCGGTGTGCATGAGCGGGCCGGCGGGCGGCAATGAGGGTTATCCTCTGGAACGTAAACTGACGACATTGCATTCCCGTGCCCGTGCAACATGTACACAAAGAGGACGCGTACGTGGCGAAAACAAAGAGGAGGCTATGTGGCAACCGCTCATGCCGCTTCAACTTTGACAGTTGAGCACTCTGGAATCTGGAACCCGGTAAGGTCTATTTTTAGACGAGGCGTGATAGTGGTACTCGATTGTCACCCAAACAATTGCACCACCAGGTGGCGCCCTGATCATGCTGTAGTTGTTTGTTGGCTTGTCGGCTTGTTGGCTGTGTATTTGGTTGATGCGTGCCATGTATCTTTGCCCAAGTGGTTGTGGACCTTCCGGCGCTTACCTGACAACCTGGCTGCCCCTGGACCAGATGGAAAGTTCGTATGCATCACGCACACCTCATACACGACAGCTGCCCGTCAATTGTAAAAGTCATATTCTCTGGGCGTGCAACGTGACAGTAGCCGAGTAAGTATCGTAACGTCGGTGGTTGAGTCGTTCATTGCACAGGACACGCCCAAGCCGTGCACGCCGTTATTATCCGATGCGCAGATGTAATCGTTGGTGCGATTTTTCCTATTTCGCTTCTCAGACCAGTCTCTCGTCTTTGAGATTGAGCTTTGAACAGGGCACCACTAGGTGTAAGCCCCGGCAACGTAGTTGTAACGTCTCCGCATAGGGACATGAATAGGAGTGCAAAGTGGTATTCAGCAATTACAATCGGAAGAACATAGTGGACTTGAGGTTTTTCAACCCGATGATGTTTGAGATGCATCTCGTGCAGCAGAGCTGGGCTAGAAAGCTGATTACTATGAGCTGAAGTTGGCCAGCTACGTAGCCATATTATCCAGTTTACTGACTGAGCACATGGCCGTTACTCCCGGCTGCCATGAAAATTGCGCAAAATCATCCAACTTACCTATTTATCCCACCAAAGTCTCAGAGATCCGAGCGATGCAAAGGATAACTTCTCATAAAATACAAACGCTCAAATATCTACAGGGTACGGAGTATCAGTAGTTGCCGCAAAGTTGGCCGCACGAGCCATGTACTATCGATAATAGCGCCCCACTTGTCGCCGACCTGGACAGCAATTTTTCCTCAACTTTTTCTTCAATCCCTCACGAAATCTTCTGGTTGACCACAACCAAGAACATTCTGATGTGCGATCCCTGAACTCCAACATTGGAGGCCTAGTGCCTGAACCTTTTCAACCCAACATGGAAACTTCAAGAATTTTTGTCAAGGGCTTGCCGACCAGTCTTACCGAGGCCGAGTTTCGGAAACACTTCTCTGCGGGAAACCGGCAAGTCACAGATGTTAAGCTCATGGCACAGCGCCGCATCGGCTATGTAGGCTATAAGTCAGCAGAGGACGCCGCAAAGGCTGTCAAGTACTTTAACAAGACCTACATCCGCATGTCCAAGATTGGTGTCGAACCCGCGAGAGCAGTAAGTTCAACAGCACCGAGACAAAGAGCGATTCTCTGGTTGCTAACCGGAATGCAAGATTTCAAACCCCGCGTCGACAAAGGCGCCTGTCGCCACCCAAACCGGTGCTCCGGAGAAGGCCACCAAAGTTCTATCCTCGGCTGCCTCTGTCGAAGATGGTTCCAAGAAGAGAAAGCGGGAGGACCTCGACCAGTCAGATCACAAGCTGCAAGAGTATCTTCGGGTCATGGGGACAGGTAGAGAGAGCCTCGTTGCCAACGAGACAGCTGTTGAATCAAGCGGAGCCCTAGCGCAACTGGACTCTGCGCTGGTGCCTGATGGGGAAAGCGATGACGAGTACGTCCAAGTTCCCTCGAGGAAGGAAAAGTTTCGAAAGGTTGATCATGCGACGGGCGAGACCGGTGTGGCTCAAGTGATATCGGCGAGGAACTCAACATCTAGTAGAGAGACTGCAAGTATCCCGGCCGACGGTGTGGCTGGGCCGTTGCCCAGGCCACTGGCCCCAGGGTCTGAGCCGGCGGATGAACCAGCTGATGTGGCAATGGATGCGACGGATGATGATTGGCTGCGCTCTCGAACAAACCGACTTCTGGACCTGGTAGATCCAGACGACATTTCCCGTGTCGTACCCATTGAAAAGGCTGAGTGTGACAGCTTGGCTGCTCAAGAGGTTGGAAATGACAAAGAGGCTCCGCATTCCGAGCAGGACGGAACTCACGATGACCAAGAGCCCCTCCCACAACAAGGGCAGGACAAAGACTTAGCTGCAGAAGCTATTTCGAAGACTTCTCGGCTATTCGTTCGAAATCTCCCTTACTCCGCCACCGAAGATGACCTGAGAGAGGAGTTTGAAAAGTTTGGGGGTGTAGACGAAGTAAGTCATTTTTTCTCGCTCATGTTTTCTTTGTTTGTTTTTCTCTCGTCTTTCTTCCAGAGTTCGGCTTGCATGATGAACCCAGATAGGGACAGCTTATACCTGACGGTATTTGATGAGAACCCTGGCGAATATTTTAGTAGATGCTTCGATTTTCTGAGTCTTGCCGTACTCTGGTCACTTTTTCTCTTGCATGATCCGAGACATGACACAAAGCTGCACATTGTGACTAACACATCCAGATACATCTGCCAATCAATGCACAAGGCACAGCCAAAGGTTTTGCGATGCTGCTGTTTACAAAGCCATCTGACGCGGTTGCTGCATTCCATGCGTTGGATGGGGCAACTTTCCAGGGGCGTATAATCCACATCATTCCAGCGGATGCGAAAAGAGAGCATGGTGTGGACGACTTTTCCTTGTCTAACCTCCCGCTGAAGAAACAAAACCTGATCCGCAGAAAAAAAGAGGCGTCATCCACTACTTTCAACTGGAACTCGCTATACATGAGCCAAGATGCTGTCAACTCTTCAGTGGCGGCTCGACTTGGTGTCTCAAAATCAGAGGTGCTGGACCCAACATCAGCAGACGCAGCAGTCAAGCAAGCCATTGCCGAAACGAGCGTGATCCAAGAGACAAAGGCTTATTTCGCTGCCAATGGGGTTGACTTGGATGCGTTCAAGTCTCATAAGCGGGGCGATACGGCGATACTGGTCAAGAACTTCCCATTTGGGACTACCATGGAGGAACTGCGCAAACTGTTTGAAGAGTTTGGTCCAGTTCTCAGAGTTTTGATGCCGCCAGCGGGTACGATTGCGATTGTGCAATTCGCACAGGCCAACCATGCAAAGTCGGCATTTGGCAAGCTGGCGTATCGACGGATCAAGGACAGCGTGCTTTTTCTGGAGAAGGCGCCAAAAGATCTGTTTACTAGCGAGGCGGCTGCAGTGTCGGCGGCCAAGGCCAACAGCCAGCCGACCGCAACGACTAAGCTGAGCGTTAGCGACCTGTTGACAGGCGGAGGCGACAAGGCAGAGGAGGAAGAAGTGGAGACAACATCTCTGTTCATCCGCAATTTAAACTTTGACACCACCACGAGTAGACTAGCTGAAGCTTTCCAAGCTCTGGATGGGTTTGTCTCGGCCAGGGTCAAGACCAAGATGGACCCGAAGAAGCCGGGTCAGATACTCAGCATGGGCTTTGGGTTTGCCGAGTTTCGCACGAAAGCGCAGGCTCAGGCAGCTCTCAAAGCCATGGACGGGCATGTTCTGGACGGGCATGCGCTGACGGTCAAGGCATCGCACAAGGGCAACGACGCTGCGGAGGAGAGGCGCAAAGAGGACAGGGCAAAGAAGGTGGCGGCCAAGCGCACCAAGGTTGTCATCAAGAACTTGCCTTTCCAGGCGACGAAAAAGGACATACGGACGTTGTTTGGCACATATGGTCAATTACGATCTGTCCGCGTTCCAAAGAAGGCAGATTCTAGCTCAAGAGGCTTTGCCTTTGCAGACTTTGTGACACCGCGCGAAGCGGAAAACGCATTAAACGCGCTGCGAGACACTCATTTGCTTGGGCGGCGTCTCGTGCTGGACTTCGCCGAGGCGGAAGCTTTGGACGCTGAGGAGGAGATAGAAAAGATGCAGCGCAAGGTAGGAGGACAGGTGAATAAGGTTGCGCTTCAGAAGCTTACAGGAGGGGGACGCAAAAAGGTGACTATTGGCAACGAGGACGACGAAGAGATGGAATAGATGAGGCAATGGCGTAGAGAACTATTAAAGATACCCTTTTTCCTTGAGAGTTTTACATGTATTGAGCATTTTCGTGGTACAATGTAGCGCCCATCGTACGGTGGTAGTCCCTTTTGGTGAGGCTATTGGCCAATGCTCCCTGAGCAGGGCGCGATGCGTGTTAAAGGGCAAGTGTTAGTTGAAGGTAACTTGGACGCCAACACCAAGGGCAAAAAAAATTCCAAAGAAATTGCAAAAAGACGATAAAAGTGAGTAGGTTTACGCGTGTTGGTGACCCGTATACACAACAATGATGGAGATGAAATAATAACAATTTGCAGCTGGCATTGTCGTCGGGTGGCTTGTCTGGTTGTAATCTCGCAGCATACCAGCAGGCGGTGGTGAGAATTCATGGCAGTCGCCTTTTTACTATGGGGAAGGGAAACACTTTAAACCAGTCATTTAACTCACAACTAATAAGCTAACGAGCTTGACCCAGCTTGGCCCAGCTTTCCCAGCTGGTTGATGATGAGACTCTATAGATTGGCAGCCCCCACCAGTCAAGTTATTCCCACACAACCACCACCCTTGGACGACGCCAAACCCTCTTTCACGCTGCTCCCTTGCGCCAAAGAGATCGCGAAGCTCACACGCCTGCCCACCCCGCCCTCGCCCACGATTCCGAAGGCCTGCCCTTGTCCTATTGGGCCCGTTTCTGCAACGTTCGATGCGCAGTGCGTTGGCGCGCGTGCGCTGAGAGAGGAGGGCAATGGGGCCTCGCTTGCGCAGAACCAGGGCTTGTTCTACGAAGGAAGCAGCCCTGCAAAAGGAGTGACCTTGGCCGCGTCTCCGCCCACTACCGCCATGCCCAAAGCTGGACTTTTGGAAAGGTTGCTGAAAAGCCAATTATAGAGAGAGAGAATGGCATGGGCATCTAGACATTGGGGGCGTGTCTCCATCATCATGAAAATAGCAGCACAGCACACGCAGGCTGCGTGCTTCTTCACTACCGACCGGCCATGACAACCCGCTCTTCGACGTTGCCCCTCCCCCTCCTCCCAGTCTGATGGATGGCGAGGTCCTTGTCGACACGCCCTCCCCTCCTCTTCACCATGTCTCGCCGTTCCTGGACGGGGTGGTGGGTGCCCGCCTGGTGCCGAAAAGCTGCGAGGCCAACCCACCACCCACCATCCAGAGGCGCGATAACTCTAGGCAGAGGGCAGACACACACACACACACACACGTCTGCGAGATCACTAGCCTCGTTGACCCTTCGTCAATAGAGCGATCCACAGTCCACAGGTTCATCGTCCTTGGTTGCCCCATCGGAGGGTGCCAAAGTCTAGGATTTATACGGCCGCGGGTGACGGTTCTCGATACAGACGCTTCATACCAGTCAAACTCTGAGCCATTGCCAAATCGTACATTTATCCCACGAGTCCACTCCCAGAATTCCTTTCAACATTTCTTGTTCCTCTACCACTTGCCTTTCATTCTCATTCTCTCTCTCTGTTGCCTGAGCTTTGCCTACCAAACAACGCAAAAGCTCTTTATTGTTCCCATTCTCTTTGGCATTCTTGTGACGGTTGAGCTTTTTGCCTTTCTCTGCGAGCCAGGCAAAATCCCATTGTTGGCATTCCTGTAACAAGGAAAGAAGGCCTTGTTCTTGCTTCCCGTCACACACATACACCACATACACGCATTGCAATTCCAGCAAGCATTTGTTGGACAATGTCTTCACTATACGCTCCCAGACCCATGCTGTCATCGCAGCGCTACCACCAGCCAACACAAGACTATGTCGATGCCCGCCGCAGCAGCATCCAGCAGCCGCCGTCTGGCGCCGCCCGCGCTCCTCTGCGTGAGTCCACCGGCAATGCTCAGGCGCACAGCTTCAACGGCATGATCTCTTGCTACCAGAGCCCCGTAGCCATATCCCCTCCCATGCCTCAACCTTCGCAGCACATCCAGGCTCCCATGGTCCCATCGCAGTCCTTTGACTGCCTTTACCGCGTGCCCACTCCTCGTCAGCCTCAACCTCAGCAGCAGCAGCAGCAGCGCTTCCAGCGCAAGCCGCGAGCTGATATCAACCCTCTCTACTTTTGGCCTGCCTTTCGCCAGTACCGCAACAGACAGGCACACAAGGATACCCAAAAGGACAAGGGTGGCGTTTGGCGCCGTCCTGAGCTCGAAGATGCCTTTGTCGACTGTAAGTGTTGCATAGACCTGTACATGCTTTGAGAGACAAGACTAACATGAGCTCCAGCCGTCCTGCTCATGCCTCACATGGGCCGCCGAAAGTTTTCCATGGGCGGAAAGCTTCACGGCCGCAACATGCTCATCAGCGAATACATCTTTACTCTTTGCATTGCCATTCTAGGCAGCAAGGAAATCTTCCGCATCGATAACAGCAACGACAGCATCGAGCAGATGGGACGCAAGCAAGTCTCCAGCCATATGCAGGTCGTCAAAAAGTTCTTTGAGGACCTGCGCTGCTTTCACTTCCTCTTCCCCTCGGAGGAAAAGAAGGAGCCTGGCTCGACCAACTCGGAGGACTACTATGACGAAGAGGAGCAGGAATCCTTCAAGTCCAACCCCATCCTCACTGCCCTTGCCGAGGGTCGCGTGCCCGATGTCAAGCCCAACTATCCTTACTTTTCTTTGCTGCTCGCCCTCCAGTCCTACATCACCGTGAGACCCAAGACGTGCGAAATCTTTGTCTCGTCTTCCGACATTAAGATTCGCGACGAGATTGCCTATGACATCAATGATACCCCCCTTGACCAGACTTCCTTTCCCCACCTGAACAAGTACAACAACTGCGATGATAGCCCCAACGTGCTGGGCAAGGATGTTCTCCTGCACGAGTACACACGCTCACTCGACCACGCCACCTCAGCCTCGGTTAAGTCGGTCACGCGCCGTTGGCAAAAGGATGCGCCGGCTATGTACGAGACGCTGGAGCTGCCCGCGCGGGACGAGGAGTGCCTACTCATGGAGATGTGCGCCACGCTGGAGCTACACGAGCACGCCAAGTTCCCGTCCGGCTCCGAGCTGACGGGCTTCGTCGAGGTCGCCATCACGCAGCAGGCTCTTCAGAACCACCAGTGGAAGTGCGTTACTCGCCTGACGCGCCCTACCGAGCTTCACAGCGACGAGGCGGACCACACGACCGTTTACACCAACGACAGCGGCATCCACCGCCGCGGTTGCAGCGACTCCAAGCCCGACTGTGACTGCCACACGCGCTCCCGACAGGACATTCACGTCCCCTTTCCCGCCGTGGAATGGGCCAGCATCCTGAGCATGGCCGTGCAGTACCCGGACACAGAGCACCAGCGCGCCAAGGAGAAGCGCATGAAGATGAACGCGGCCGGCAAGAAGGCCGACGCTGAGCGCGCCGGCAGCAAGCGCAAGCGTTCCGAGGATGACGGCGACGCCGCATCGTGGGCCCGCCGCGAGCCGACCGGCAGCGACCTCATCTGCAAGGTGGCCATGTACCAGGAGCTCTGGTCGCGCGCGCCCGACTCTCCGCACTGGACCCGCCAGGCCATCATCTTTTGGCGCTTCAACACGACGAACCAGTGGTACAAGTACGAGCCCGTCTTCAAACCGGCGGGCACCTCGTGGCGCTGGCTGACCATCAACGACCCCATGTCACGCTACCACCAGCAAAAGGCGCTGGTATTCCCGCCGGCCGGCGTGCCGCGCGACGCCCTCATGTCGCCCACGCCCACCGTCGGCCAGCACCTGACGGCGACCATGAATGAGACGTTCCACTCGGCCTGGGACCAGGGCGGCAATCTGCCGCACGTGCCGGCGCTCCAGACGTCGGGCCACGGCATGAACCTGTTTGACTCCTTCTCCAACGGGCTGGCCACGCCCCCGCCGTCGGCGACGATTGCACCCCCGCCATACTCATCCGGAAGCTTCGACTCGGCCTTGGGAGCCAACGGCGTCCACTTTTTGCCCTCGAACGGGAGCGGCGCCGCTCACCCGCCGCAGCAACCCGGCTCGCGCCACAGCTCGGGCAGTCTCGCGTCGAGTCAGACGTATTTTGACAGCAGCAGCGGCCCAGTCTCGTACGCCGAGGTCAAGCCGGCACTGCCCGCCATTGTCACCGGCTACACAAACGGCGGCGGCGTCTATGACAACTCGCCCTGCGACACCAACCTCCAGGGCTGGGACATGGCCACGCTGGATCCGTGGGCAGCAGCGGCGGCCACGGGCGGCAGCGGCGGCGGACCTACGCCGACCTCGTCGACCGGCGCCCCGCAGGACTGGCCAGCACCGCAGCAGCACCAGCACCGACATCAGTCCTTGCCGCAATACCCAGGTGCAAAGATGGAGTCTGCCGATCACAATCCGGGAATGTGGGCGGCGCCACAGTGGAATGTGCCCGGCGGCACGGGATCGCAGAACGGCAGCCCCCGGCAGATGAAGAGGCGCAGGACCGACGTGGATGGCCACGTTGCTGTTGCGGCCGGTTGGTGAAGAGATTTCAAAGTCATAATGAAGGAAGAAGAGAGACCTTGAAAGTGATGTGCTTGATTCACTGGCCAAGACGTGTGGTGTGAACTTTGCGAGACTATCTTTTATGAAAGATTGTGTGGGATATCATGACGAAAAAGGATGGAATGTCTGCATGGATTTTGTTTCTTTTCTCTCTCACTCATTTTGGCTATTTTTTTTTTCGGGTATTTTGTTGACTTCTTGGAGCGAGGGCAACGAAGACTGTTTTTCTCGTTCCTGTGGCGTCATTGGAGTATTGGATGGCAAGATGGGCAAACTTTCCTTGATTTTTTTTCTCTTCTTCACATATACAATAGCCTTTTTTTTCCTTTTTACCTTTTTTTACGACTACGATAATACATGATGATCACAACTACTTTTTTCGAAATTCATCTTGCGCTCTTGACCGGTGATGAATGAACAGTATCTTGTGATTATTGATTCGAGATGGCAAGGCTAAGATGGGTGAAGCGACAAATCATGAGACGCCTCTTTGCGTGCTTCTGGACGAGACGAGAGCAAGACGTTGAAAAGATGGCGAGAAAAGAGTGACTAGGATTTGTTCTAGACGCGACAAGGCGAAACAAGTCAGAGAGAGGAGTGTTGGTGGGTGACATGGATGCGAGGCTGTCAGTTAAAGCGATGGGTGGGTGGTGGGGGTGAAGGTTTGCTTCCGAGTGGGAAAGACGGAAAAAGGCTTGACTCAAGTCTTTGGCCACGTGCGGGAGTGCTGTGATGGCGCGGGGCTGGAAACGAGATTCAACTAGATGGGCTCATGTGAGCAAGCGGCTGAAGTGAATGGATGGACGGCGGCGGCCGGGTTGTTGTTGCAGGATGGCTGCGCCTCCCGATGAGCACGTCATGTGTGAGGGTTCCTTTTCAGCATAAGGAGCTGCAAGGGGCCATTTAGACCGTACTTTTGATGATGGGCTATCCTCGCGGAAGCTACTACGGAACGGCTGTTGTTGGAGGAGGAGAGGCATGGCGATGGTGACTACGACTTGGTGAGACATGTTGATGCGCATGGTGATGCAAGATAAGAGGCGGAGCTAGCCTGGTGCTGAAAGGATGAGGGGTGTTTTCTTTTCTTCATATGAGAAGTGATATCGGGTGAGGCTAGTGTGGTGTCTCTGGTAAATATGATGAATTCAAAAAAAGAGAGTGTGTTGGTGATTAGTTGACCAGTTGCCAGTGTGACTATGGGAGCGGCTTGAAGAATGACGAGGTGCAAGTCGGGGTTGGGACGGCGCGCCATGTGAAACGAGCAAATATAGAAACTAAATATACAAGAATCATAGACATGTCTTTGAATGTCTTTGTCAACTACAGTATCCAAGGCGCTTTCTTGGTTGCGCATGTGATGCTCTTTCCGGGTTTTCCACCAATGCAAAAATCCGGGTGGCTGGAATCAGAACACTTGAAGATCACGAGGCCAGTCGACGGAGGATGTCCGCGTTTCCTAGCCTGGCCCGGGAAAGCCTACGGATGCAACATGATGGTTTTTTCTTGTTCTTGTTCTTGTTCTTCAGCCTAGTCGGGAGGTTCCAAAGGGGGTGTTCCATGGCAGCCAGTTCGGGGAAGAAGGGGGGGGGGCAAGGGGCCAAGGTGAGACCGTGTTGGGAAGCGCCCAGGACGGTGATTGGCTGATGAAGCACGAATCAAGGTGTAGGGGTCAAGATGGTGTCGGCGGCTGGATTATTGATGCTCAAAGTCGTTGAGAAAGGAGCAAAAAAAAAAAAAAAAAAAAAAAGGATCAATGAAGAGTAAGAAAAAGAAATGTTTGCTGCTAGCCATCATGAGCAGCAACTAGCGAGCTGCAGTGTGAGGGGGCGTGTAAATGTGTCGAGATGGTCAATTCATTGAACGGCCTCAAGAATGAGCGACGGGGTTCCGGGGGCAGAATAGACATTTTCCGGGGCTAGAGGGATAATCGTGTCTATTGGGATTACCTAGTTTCGTGCGAGCGTCACACGTGCTGTTGAGCAGGCGCATAGTATGTCCGTATAGATGGGGGGTCAGCCATCAAGACGGGAAGGTTTGCGTCGGCCGCCGAGATGGGTAATGGCCCCGGCTGAAGAGATTACATGGGTGGACAGATTGGGCAAACACGATCCTGTGCAGCGTGGGTTTGTCGCGCGGATATCAAACAAGATCAAAGGTCATGCAATGCGGGTAATGCAGATGCAGGAGAGAGAGAGAAACGAGTTTGAAGCAGACTTGGGGGGGGGAGGGAACCATAGTTATTACTAGCATGACGGGCGCTTATATGCAAGTTGTGAAGCTGTTCAATTACGGATACAAGGGGAATAATATGTTGGGTGGTCCAAACTCTTTCCACAATATAGATTAGGTACCTATATTGCTATCCCATCCACTGTTCCCCCTCCTGCATCACAATACAAGTGCATCAGAATACATGTGTTGGTGTGCTGGTTGGTGTACTGGTTGGTGTACTGGTAGGCGCCCCGCCTTGCATCCATGACAATTGGCGTCACACTACAACGGCGTAGATGGAGAACGGAGTAGGGAGGGACAGAAAGAGAGAGGAATGGTTTGTAATGTGTGATCTTTATGTGCGACTGTGGTACAGCAAAGGGTTGAGACTTTTCGAGAATTCTGGTGCCTGGCGAAAGTCGTCGTTTTCATTCTTTTGAATTTCGTCTCCTTTGTGGCAGCCCCTTGCTACAGGGCGGCAAACTTAAAGGGTGCTGGCTGCCCCAGATGAGCCACGACGAGCTGAAAATAGAGAACAAGACAAAAAGAGACTGTAGAAAATAATAGAAAATTCCAGCCTGATATGAACAAGCCTTTTAATGTTCTGATTCCTTTTTTTAGACATACATGACCAGTAGGCCTATCCAGAGGACCATCTTGGTCGGCCGTTTGCTTCAGCGTTTGCGTCTTCATTGCCCATTGATTGGCTCACAGCCTGGCGTTTTAACCGTTTTAGATGTTGTCTCCACCACTATCCGTATCCCCCCCATGAAACGACGTTTCTCTCCGACTTCTTCTTGCAGCCTGCAAGGGCCAGCACAATGGGCTGCCCGCCCTCTTTTCTTGTTTCTTGTTTCTCGTTTTCCTCATTGTCGAGAAATCTAGATTTGACTAGAAACATCTCATTCATCAAAAACCCCTGTTTCTTTAACAGCCCCAGGGCCGTCTCAGACTGGCCTTGTTCGCCACCAACTAGCCAGCCGCCAGCCAGCAATTCATCTGATGGGCTCTTGCAAAACTCATGGTCATTATGCATCAAGGGCAAGAGGAGTTGTATTCGTAGAGTAAAAATTGTGCTCAACATAATGACCATCTCCATTAATGCGATGATTTTCTTGCTTGCAACAAGAAACATCATATGCAGCGCGCGTTTCCCTCCCGTATCATCATCCCACCCCCCGTCTTTACCGTCTCCCATCCTATTGAACCGCCCTGTGCAACCGGCCGAGGCCACGCTCACCATTTATTGCCTCCAGGCCTTTTGCAACAGCCTATCATTAAATTAGACCATCTTAAACCTCACACAACATCCACTTCTCTGCTTCTGAAAGGCGTCGGATTTATTTCTCACCTGCTGCACCTTTTGTTGCCTTGCAGCCACAGACCCAGCCAAGGCTTCATTCACTACATACTCACCTTGGTCCTCTCTTTTAGTTCTGCGACCTCTCTCTCTCTCTCTTCTGTCCTACTCAGAAAATCTCCTTTTTAGCAAATCCATACATTGTCATGATATTCTGACGGACTCGTCTTGCTGCTTCTTTCGTCGTGTGGCGCTCTTCATCACCCTCCTTATACTCATTCCTTTTACGCTGCTCCCTCCTAGAGTCGTGCAAGCACAGGCTGGAACTGTGTGATTCACCTCTTTACTTCTTTCCTTCTCACCAACATTCATTATTCACTGCGTACCGTCTTACAACCACAACAGAGCAACCTCGCCAAAGAATTAGCCAAATTAACAAACCAGCAAACAAAGCCCTTGCCGAGCTTGCCAGCTGCCAGCTGCCAGCCGCCAGCCCACGTCTTTCTTTGCCTTTACCTTTGCCAGCTGCCAACTATCAACTTTCTTTCATCAAAACAAAACAAAAAGGCACAAAAACAACAATAATAGCGACAAAGCATCTTATTTGCATCTTTTTCATCATCACCGCTCGCTGCTCTCCCCATCTCCTCCAGCATCTTCCTATTTACAGGCTGACCTACCCCAAGCCTCTCCTTCGCCAACATTCACTTACACGACCAGCCATTCCTTTGCTTCCACCGTTGACATTTCAGCCATTCTCCTGGAGAGAAGTGAACATTCCTTAAACAGAACCATCTTCACACTCTCTCAGATTTTCACGTTCAAAATGCGTCCATCACAATCAACAGCCTCCACGGCGCTGCTCACCGCCGCCGCCTTCGTTGGTCTCGCCAACGCTCACTCCTGGGTCGAGGAAGTATACCGCGTCGACGACAACGGTGCCATGGTCGGTCAGACGGGCTACCCCCGCGGCTGGATCGCGCGGACCTCGACTAACCCCCCCTTCAGCGATACCCTCGCCCAGTGGCTGCTACCGCTCAAGGGCCAGAGCGCCTACTCGGGCGACGAGATCCTCAACAAGCATCAAAAGACGGAAAACAACCCAGCGCTCCCCATGCTGCAGGCCGCCCCTGGCGACAAGATTGCCCTGCTGCACCTCGAAAACGGCCACGTCTCGCTGCCGCAGAACCAGCCCAAGAAGCCGCGCAACCGCGGCACCATCTTCCTCTATGGCACCACCCAGCCCGCCAAAGACGAGCGCCTCTTTGACGTCCATCTCGTCTGGAACCGCGCCGGCACCGGCGGCGACAAGCGCGGCAAGCTGCTCGCCACGCGCAACTACGACGACGGCCAGTGCTACCAGACCAACGCGCAGGAGATTAGCACCTCCCGCGCCCAGAAGCTGGCTTCGGAGGGCGCCGTCCACGAGCGCGAGCTGCGCTGCCAGTCCGACGTCCAGCTGCCCGACGACCTCAAGCCCGGCGACGTCTACACCATCTACTGGTACTGGGACTGGCCCGACCTAGACCCCGAGCATATCAAGGTCGACGCCACCACCGACGGCCGCTACCCCTGGGCCGGCACCTTTATGCGCGGCGAGACGGACCCCAACGGCTTCACCATGGCCGCCATTGCCAAGAATGAGAGCTACGCCAGCACCATCGACATTCAGATTGTCGAGCGCGCCAAAATTCCCCCGGGAGTGGCCGTCGCCAAGGCTGCCGACGTTGGGCAGTCAAACCAAAAGATTTACACAATGGCCGTGGCGGACCAGCTAAGCAACAACTTCAAGGTCGACATTGACGCCAACAATGCCGGCGGCGGCAGTTCCAGCGCCACCACTCCGGCTTCTTCCCCCAGCGCTACGGCTACAGGTTCTGATCCCGCTGCTGCTCCCTCCAGCGTCGCCCCGACGACCTCCTCCTCGGCCGCTGCCCCGACTACCACCGCCGGAGACGCCAGCGGCGGCGGCAAGGTCACCGTGACGGTGACGGTGACTGTGCCGTCTTCCACCGTCTATTCTACCGTCTACGTAACCAAGTCCGTCGTCGCCAGCGACGGCAGCGGCAGCGGCGTCTCCCCGGCTGCGCCAGTGTACGCTACTGCGACGGCCGGCGCGCCGGCGCCAACGGTTCCTGCGATGCGTGGCCGCGTGGTACGACGGAACTGGCAGTTTGGTCAGTAAGTACAGGTACCCAAGTGACGACAACTGCAAGACAAAGGACTGCGGTTGAAGAAACAAGAAGGACCTAAAAAGGCGCCTCGTTATTCAGTCTTGATTTTTCTGAGATTTTTGTTGCATTTTGCCAGACCAGTTGGCTATTTCTGTTCATGTACTCTTTGATTGTGTGTGTGTATATCAAACACGTATATATGTCTTTCGTTTCTCCTGGTCATATCCCAGGAGATTACTCCTTTTTTTCTTTCTTCTTCTTTTATATGTTTTGGAGAAGTATTGCTTTACCGCAGCAATACAAAAATTGGATTTCCTCGCGCGACTTTGAGAATGATGCAACAGCCCCATTGTGACCGTGGCCTTCATCTATATATTAAAAACAGCCTTTGCAGTGAAAAAGCGTCCTCACATCTCGCCGCACTGCGCAATAACGACATCCATGTTTGGCACGTCCTTGCCCTTGTACCCAGTCTTGGTCGCCTCCATCTTTCGCACCACGTCCATGCCGTCGGCGACTTTGCCAAACACGACGTGCTTGCCGTCTAAAAAAGGCGTGAGCGCCGTGGTGATGAAGAATTGGCAGCCATTTGTGTTTGGGCCGGCGTTCTGGGGAGGGCTCTTGTCAGCATAATGTGCGCGCGCAGACACAGCAGCGGCGCCTTTTCTTCTTCTTTTCCTTTTTCTAGTGACAGAAAGAAGAGGAATGATTTGATGAGAGAGAGGCGGGGGGAGAGGGGGGAGGGAACTTACAGCCATGGAGAGAAGACCGGGCTGGTCGTGCTTGAGCGTGAAATTCTCATCCTCAAACGACTTGTAGCCCCAGATGCAAGTTGAGCCGCTGCCGTCGCCATTGAGAAAGTCGCCGCCCTGGCACATGAAGTTGTTTATCTGAAAAAAAAAAAAAAAAAAGAAAACCGGTTGTTTTAGCCGAGAACACTTGGAGGAAAGAAACAGGACAGGGGAATAGTAAAAGAGTAAAAGAGCGTACAATACGGTGAAACTTGGAGCCCTTGTAGCCCTGCGGACGGCCGACGGCGTCTTTGCTCTCTCCCGTGCAAAATTGGCGAAAGTTTTCGGCCGTCTTGGGCACGACGTCTTTGAAAAGCTCAAACGTGATTCTTCCTAATGGTTCGCCTACATGTTTGCAATTCATCAATATACGACAACAACAAAGAATAATCAAGAATTTACAGCATCAGTGAAAACATACCTCCGAGAGTAATGTCGAAAAAGACTCTTTTATAGTGTGCGATTCGATATAATCAGCATACAGACAATTCACACTTTTCGTTGGTCAAGGCAAAAAAGAATACACAAAAACATACAAGGGATTGCCCGACTCTGGTAGCTGCGTTGGCGCCATAGCCTCTTCAAGTCTTTTTTTTTTTTTTTCTTTTTTTCCTTCTTTCCCTTTCAAACAAGAGAAGTAACGCGTTTCCTTCTTTTTGCTTCACGGGTCTAGAACTTGCTCCTCTCCACACTTTGCGGCGACTTGTAGGGGTTAGAATCGACACCGGGTAGTCTAACGTGAAGCCGTACTTGCTCCGAGATGAAAACGCAAGGGCGTGTGAGTATTAAACAATAATATGGCAGAAATAGATTGGTGTAGATTGAATTGTGTGTGTGTGGTTGGAACAAGAAGAAAGGCAAAAAAGAAAAAAACGGTCGTTACGTCGAAGCTGTCGCGACGAAAGTGGGGCCTGGTTGTTGCTCTCGTTTGACTGGCTCGGGCAGAGGTTCCGGCTCCAGCTGAGAGAGCTTAATACTTATAAATGTGCCGGAAATGTACAAGATCTTATAGAGATAGTCTGCCGATCTGCTTGATTCGGATTCGCGCTTGTTTCTTTAAGAAGAGTTTTATACAACGTTGTGTTGAAAAATTTGAATCGCCGCATCAAGAATGGTGCTGGGGGTAATCATTGCTGGCTGGGTAGAGGTGGACGATCGGGAGTCGCATAAAGATGGAAAGAAATTTCACGACGAAAAAAGTAAAATGATTTTTGTCTGAATATAGATTTTGAGAATAGAATGTGAAGAAAAGTACAGGGACGAGGACCGAGGTCTGTGATGAAGACGTGAGGAATGACAACTTGGCGAATTTCATCTCTACCTGGCCTTGGCCCTGATGATCCATTCCACGGGCTTTTCTTCCAGCACAAGGGTGATGCCGCATGCCATTCGCCTTGAGTGTGTCTGCTTTGATGCACAAGCTTTTTCTATTGAGTACGCTTTCTATTTTTCTGCCGAAAAGAAAAAAGAAAAAAAAGAAAAAGGAAAGTTGGGTACCAAGACGGCCTATAACTTTTTTTTGAGTAATAGACACAACCACCAGCAGATCATCATCACCATGTGCACTCGCACGTTACAAGTGAACCATCGTGAGACTATTCGAGAAACTCTAGATATCCATCCTTTACATTGAATGTATCATCTTTAGTTTTTCTTTTGAAGAAGGACCAAAGCATTGTCAGATGTTCGTTCACATGTAAAGTACATAGTCATATAGAACATGAGAAGATCAAACATTTATAGAAAGTACAGCAAATCTCACCCTAATACAGCCCCCAGTCGACCTTTTGACCTTTGATATTACCCTTGCAATTCATCGTCCCCTTGGAACCAACCCTCCCCCCACCGCCAAACTTGTTGATCGAGTCGCGCACCAAATCAATCACGTCCTGCGCGCCGACTTTAAAATCAACATTCCCATGGATACCCTTGCCCGTGACGCCAAACTTGCACGACTTGTGCGAGCAAATCATTTGTTGCTTCTCCAGCGGACCGACGTGCGGCCAGCGCGTCGGCAGCTCACGGTCCTCGAGCATGCGAATCATTTCCTTGCAGTCGCTGACCAGCGGCGATGCGCCGCTCGTCTGGTTTTCTATCGTCGAGTCGCCGCAGTAGTCGTATCCGGCGTTGGCGTTGCACGGGTAGTCCTTGGCGTCATCGCTGCTCGCGCCCCAGGCGATGCGCGCGCGGTCCGCGCTGCAGACGGGCATCCGGATGAAGCCGGGCGTCGTCACGTCGTCCTGCATCAGGCTCTTGAGAGTGGCAGCATTGTTGGGATTGGCCGGCTTGCCGCCGTTTTCGCCGCCATTGTCCAGGTAAGTCCTCACCGATCTAGAAATCTTGTTAGTCGCATGTGTGCACCGCGCTCGATTCTGCATACCCAATAATGAGATCTTCCAGAGACACCTTGGAAAAGTAATCGCTGCCGAGCTTGTCCACACCAGTCGGCGTCTTGAATTGGTCATCGTTGCACTCGACGCATGGGTTCGGCACATGGTCGCAGCCATTCTTGGCACACTCCTGATAGCCGCCGTCCGGGCTGGCCAGGCGATACCACGTGTCTTTTTCCCTGTAACAGGCGCCCTTGAGCTTGATATCCTCGTTCTTGCCCTTGTCGCAGCTCAGACCTGTGTCGATGATAAAGGGGCGGTGGCCCGACGCGTGCCAGATGGCCGGTATGGCGTAGGCGTAAAACGTTTTGGAGAGGTCATCCTCGAGCGTGGTGTTGGCCTCTTTGCTGCTTGCCTGGTCGTACGAACCCTTGCCATAGTCTTTGCCGCCGGCAAACTGGCCGTCGGCGAGGAGATCGCTGAGCGTGTCGAGAGAAGAGTCGGACCCGTTGAAGAGGTCGCGCAGGCCCTCGGTGGCAATGTCGTTCCACCCGGCCATGGCCAGGCCCATGGTGTTTTTGAAGTGGGCTTCGGCCTTGGGGTCCCAGTCAGACGTCTTGCCGTCGACGAAGCCACTGCCTATGGTGATGGCGGTGGTCAGAAGACTGCTACCGGCTGACGAGATCTTGTCTTTGATCGCGTTGGCGCCGGCATCCTCCGCCTTGGCCACAAAGTACGGCAGCTTGCCAATCACCTTGCCGACAAAAGGGCCAGCCACCATGCTGGTACCCATGGAGACCAGGTCGAGAAGGATGGTGAGCCATTCCTTGTCCTCCTTGGGAGGAGTGGGAGCAAAAGTCTCCTGAAAATCGTCCAGCGAGGGATCAATCTTTTCAGCAGCGGCGTGGCCGAGAGCATCGGCGTACGATGCATACAATTCGTTAATCTGGACGAATGAATTCCAGATTAGGGCGGCTGCTGGACCGGTCCTCTCGCCAGTAAAGTCGGCGCAGGCAAGCGCGCTTCGGCAGTTGCTGGAAGGCGAAATGTCACCGCAGTCAATGGGCAGGGTGTGGTTGAAGTTGTTGGCAAAGAACTCGGAGAATAGCGCGGTGCCCGTATGAACACCCGACGTCTTGGCGCGGTATTTCTTCCAGTCAGAGATCATGTCCTTCCAAGCATTGGCAGCGTCCAGATTCTCCCAACGCTCATCGGCAGTGTAGTGGAGGGTGTCGGTTGCACCGTCAGCGGTGCAGTCCAGCTTGGTCCAGTTGCCGGTGCGTTTGCCGACATCCTCGTACGGATCCTTGCGAGACTTGAGCGAGACGGTAAACGCAGACCAGTCGGGGAAGCCCTTGGGCGGATCTTCAAAGTTCTCGAGGTCGGTAGCCCAGTTCGACGAGCCACCCATGCCCCAGTTCTTATAGAGCTTTTCTCTGTGGCTCCGGACATCAGCGTCCATGTAAGCCACCCACTGGTTCTTGTCGTATACTAGCACATTACTGTTACTAGTGTCATCCATGTAGCTTTTGATGACGCGGCTCTTGTCTTTGGCAATGGCCTTGATTTCAGCATTGGAGATGTAGCCAGCCGTGTCTGTGCATTTTCCCTTGTTCGCATTTGAGTGTAGACGCGTGCCGGTAAAGGTACAGTCAGGCCCGTGACAGGAGCCGTCACTCATGGCAAAGGATCTGCCATAGCTCGTGACGCCAACAACCACCTTTCCAGAGTCAACGCCAGCCTTGGTGACCATGGACAGGGAGTTTTGCGTCTCGGTCAAGTTGACGTGGCTGCGGAGGCAGTTACCGCCAGGGCAACCAACCTGGGCATTCTTGTTGTCAACGTCCCACTGGCCATGGAGGTCATACGTCATAAAGACAATATAGTCGACAACCTTGCTAATTTCTTTGATGGGAAACCCCTTCAGATACCAGTAGGAAGCGGGAGCAGCAATGGAAAGGCTCTTCCCGTTGAGCTTGGACTTGAGAAGCTTGAGGAATTCCAGATAGTTTTTGCCTTCGCTCTTATCGCCGGGAGGAACACCAGGAATGTCCTGGGCAGAGGGATACTCCCAATCGATATCAACACCGTCGAGATTGTACTTGTGGATATAGTTGGCGACGTTGGTCGCTAGAGTCTCTCTGTTGGCCTGGCTTGTCCCCTCGCGGAAGATGGTGTACGTGTCAGGACCCGTCGAAAAGTCCCAGCCGCCAAAGGACAAGATTCTCTTTGGGCCCTTGATCAGTCTGAAATTGTTGAACTCGTAATTGGTGGCATAGTCGTCGATGATGGGCTTAAAGTCCTTGGAGAGGGTACCAAAGCCAAAGTGTAGGTGAGTGTACTTGGAGGGGTCAATCTGAAAGGCGTCCTGATACTGACACTTGCGCTTAAAGGCGTATCCCTCAAAGTACGCAATACTGCGGTATTCGCTCGGGTTTCCTTTGACAATTTTGGTACCGCAATTGGAGATGCAGCCATTTGTGTCCTTTTTGGCCGTGCCAGGCGCCCCGTTACCGGTGTCGGTGCAGAACTCGTCCGTTGTACCACACTGACCCCAAACGTCACAACATGCATTCAGAGGGCACGGGTTCAGCTCAGCCAGCTTGTTCATATCCTTAGGCTTCTTGGTTCCAGGCTTTTGGGGCCCACAAACGGCGTTGCCTTGGGGTGCAGGCATGGGCGGCGTGCCCTTGCTGATGCAAATCACACTGCCAGCCCAGAGACGACCACCTTCACAGCCATTCCAGCCCCAAGTCTTCTTCTCGTTGAAGCTCTCAATATCCTTCTTCGTGAGACCATTGGCAGCAGCAATGGACGAACAGTCCAGCCCCTTTTCGACCGTGGCTGTAGCGCAAGACCCGTCCTTGTTTGGCTTGGGCTTATAGTCGGGCAGTGTGCCGGAGGAGCAGCACACGTGCTGACCAGGCATCAGATCGTTGCAAAAGGTCTTGCCGGGGTTGTACTTGGTAAAGTCGGCCCCAGAGATGCCGCACATCTTGGCGAGCTCCGGACAGCCGGTTCCTTGTTTGACCTGGACCGTTCTGCACTCGCCGCGCTTGGATATATGCGGTGCGGTGGCGTTGGTAGAGTTGCTGGCTTGGATCGAGGACAGAAGGGGAGCAAAAAAGTGTGCTTTGCCATTGATCTTGTCAGAGGTGCCAAACTTGACACAATCACCGCTGTACCAAGAGGACATGGCATCCTGAATGGCGTCAAAGGTGCCGTTAGTGGTAGCGATGAAGCCAAAAATGTGGTTTGAATCGAAGCTAGGTCCGCACATTTGGACACCAAGTGTTCCTTGGCTGCTGTTGGCATGCTTGATGCTGTCTTGAAGGTGTTGGAGAGCCGTGGCACTGACAGCACCGCCGTTTAGACTCGGCCCGACGTACATGCCGGCCGCAGCGCCGCCAAAGCTGCCATAAATCATGCTTGTACCGTTTTGAGCCTGCTCCTGCCGGACATACTGTCCGAGGAAGCCAGTGAGAGAGGCCACGGCTGCCTCGGGCGCGATGCCGCCGTCCTCGTCGCCGCGTCCTACCTCGAACTCGGCATCGACCTCGTCCGCCGGCCGCGAAGCGAGGAGCTGGGCTGTGGAGATCTTGCTCCAACTCTCGCTCGAGGTAGTACAGGCAAAGATGCGGTGGTTCTGAGCCTCATCGTCGACGCGGTCGGCCAGGGCAAAGTCAAAGAGCATGGGGCTCTGGCACTGGTCGAGCTGGTCCATGCTGCGAAAAGCATCCCACTCGAGGCTGTTGATGCCTGACTCGGTGCAGCTTCTGGGACATGGATCACTGCCACTGTATCCAATGGAGGCAGAAAGCCTGTTGGGTGACGAAGCTGCGACGAAGGCATTCGTCGAGAGCAGCACACTCGTGGCACCCAGCGCGGCGTTGAGCCACGATGGTGCCATGATGCGAAATAGAGTAGAGAGTGACTGGAGAAATAAAAAGAAACAAAATGAGGGTATAACGGACAACTTGTATGCTTCAGCTTGATCAACTGCAGAACATTGAAGGACGTACAGGAGCACTTTATATAGACATGGAATCAAGGGCAGGGCCTGTCCCAATGTCGGCGTACATTGATCGGCAGTATAGAGTACCGACTCCGTAGACGAGTTAACGAAAATTCTTTCCAGAAATATCCGAAGGATGGACACCGATGACTTGTCTCGACGGTTGCCGGAAAACACTTGGGCGCCATTCCTGGCACTGCTGAAGCTCCGTGTGGCCAGCTCAGGTCCCGGCTAACCCGCTCACAGGAGTAAGCGACATGCCGCTCTCCACTGCTTCTCGATTAGAGCGGATCATAAAATGGAGTACCATGGTGTCTTTGGTGTTGAGATGTGCGACGTCAGGCCGAGATACTGAGCAAGTCAGCACAGCGTAAACTTGAACGAACGTGCCAAGCAAACTTTTACCAAGATCCGATGGCTCGATTGGGCTGGCGACCTGGCTTTCGAGACACATCCTCTCAGTCTCCAAGATTCCTGATAGGCTGCAGAAGTTGAGATCCAGGAACTCTAGGCACCGATGCCGTTCGCCGAGCCCCTGGCCGTCCTATTTCCGCAGCGAGCGGGACAGACCCGAAGAGGCAAGGCCGACTGCACCTTTGCATGTCATAATCAAACGGACAATGGGCGCGCGGAAGCACGCTAATGATGGTGCTCATTACGCTCTTGATGCAGAATTGGCTGATGACATGTTAATATGCAGGGGAAACTTTTCTGCAAGTAACTGACAGGTGCAGTGGGTCGATGTTGCATTTGCAGCATCAGGGGTTTCGCAGCAAACTCGCCGACGAAAACCATGACAAACACGCAAACTACTACTTTCAAGTCAAATTACATCTATTTGCACTCTGCAAGTTGATTCGAAAAGGCTCCTCGTCAATAACCATAGTTACAATTACGACTGCTACGTGTAAGAATACGGCGATATCAGCAGCAAGTGAATATGCAAACAATGCCAGAGGCAGCGGAGGGTGATTGACGTCATTGCCTGTTTTCAGTCTGTGAGCGCTATGTCGCCTTTGCGATTTGCTTCTGGTAAAGACACTCCTAAAGACTTGCTCCTCTGCAATCGCTCTGGACAAACTCCATCAGCTTTGTCGTGCGAGAAGGTCGGCCATCTCTCAAACCACAACTGACATACCGCCATGTGGCATTCTCCAGACCTTTCGATCAGTTACTTCGCAGTACGTCGAGTTTGGCAGAGAACAGAGCCTGCTCAGTATCAAGCGGGCATGTCCGGCAGTTCAGGGTCAACAATGTTTACTGTGTAGCCTCTGCCATACGTCACGGTGATTTGGTCCGTAATCAAGCGAAATGTGTCTGAAGCAATTTCAGCTTGTTCAGCTTTCCTCGACCGCAGCTGCTTTTCCCAGCTACTTGTGTCTAAATTAGGAAAAGACTTCATCGTTGCTACACCTAGCATACAGGGCAATCGTCACATCGCTTAAAGCCGTAGCCCATTTTGTTGCACTGGGCTACAAACGAGTTGCGTTCACTGCCAGGATACACGCAGCACCCGGTGAATCCGCATCCGTTCAACCCGTAAATCTTTCCGATTGCATCACAGGCGGCCTTTGAGTTTCCTCTACCTCCTTGACAGGCACACTTCAAGCCCTGCACAGCGGAAACGAGACACAGCAAAGTTGTTGTAAGCTTCATTGTATAAGCGCGGCCCTCTGCATAATTAGTAATAGGTCTTCACTAGTCATGTTACCACGGAAGATGGCACTTACAAAATCGTGTCAACTTTGAATTGGCGAAATTCGCCTGGTTTTTGAGAGAATGTGCCATCTATGGCCTCGAAAGGGACGACAGCGGGCTTATATAGTTGCCGTCACGCATCGATACAACTCAGCTGATGTAACGTGCAGTGTTCAGCGCTCGTCACGGTCAACCAATTTAGGTTATGTCTCCAGCTCATCGGCGAAGTGGAGGGTATAACAACTGATTTAAGGACTATTGATCGGATACTTAGCAAACGAGACATGCCTATATACAGACTGTGCTTAACTGAGGTGTGTCATTCTTGGTAGTTCCATGGATGGCAACACCATGTAAGTGATGTAGTTGCAATAGCTTGGCTCTCTGTCAGCTCTTGTGGGCTGTACACCTTGACTTCCTACCTTTGCTAAAATGCAGTAGCTGAGAGACCATTACTCAGAGTTTTGCTCTTTTTCTTCAACCGTTGATTCATTGTCTTTACCCTTTGTGTGCCGAAATGGATGTTGCTAGCTTGCGGTTTCCTGGATGACGGCGGGATCACAGAAACGACACTGAGAATGTAATAATATCATAAAGAGCAAAGACTAGCGAAACAATATTACTCTCTCACCTCACAGCTGGCTGTAGGGCTGTGGACAAGTAATGGAAGACTGGCGCGAGCCGGTTCAGCCCAAATTGCCGATGGTCCGAAGTACAAAGAAGGGACAAGAGGACGATCTGTCGCAAATCGGGATAGCTGTACGAGCAGCGGCGTCAACGTTGAACACCCGGACTTGTAGCTCCGGCACAGTTAGAGCTACATAATTTGCAGCACAATGCATTGTCTGTTTTCCCTCGACACGGCTGAATGACGATCCATTGCGGTCTGCTCTGACTGGTCGTGCCGCTGAACTAAATGGACGGATCAGCCAGTCTACTCGTACAAAAGAAACACGATTGAGCTTCCTTTTAAGAATAAAAATGGCCACATTCGTCGACGACATCTCTCACACAACACGAATACGCGTCCGCGGCTCATTGGAGAACAATCAGTAGGTGAAAGGCGGTGGAGGTGTACCAAAATTGCAAACTTGGCAGTTCATGTTGTGCTATTTCGGGGCAATGGCTTTTCTGGGCCTCACAGAATGTCTATTTTCCGAGTCCAACTGCAGAAATATAAAAGAAGCCCTACATATCATGTGCGTCGCAGTAGCACCTGTCGCATCATGAACAATCGGACTGCAACTTGAGCAAGAAAAGTATGTCTACCGGGAGGTTCCTGCAAAGCCACCCCAGCCATAGAGAAGGGCACCTTCACTTTGACGAGCGGACATGCAGTCCAACTTTACCTGGTCTGTTATGGAGAAAAGCTACGGTGGCGAGCTTTGGTGACGCGGTGACACTAGGGCCGGGGACAACAGACAGAAGACTTCAAGGGCACAAAGGGGCATCTCGGTAGAATCGAGCAAGATTCATTGACATGATTTGAACGTGGGGCAAAACGCCAACGAAAGGCCAGCCACGACCCTGCAGAGCAATGTGCGCGTGACGGATCAGAACGAGAGGGGTATTGTTGACCGACCTTGCAGACCTCGCTATGATTTCTTCTGGGTCGAGGTAACATGATCGTATCGACCACTTTGTGAGGTGCTCTTAGTGAGATTTGACGCTACCCTTTAACGCCTCGGTCGCGGCTCGCGTGATATGTCGAGAAGAAAAGATGGCCTCGACCAAGTTAAAAGGCCGCTTGATTGGCCTGCGCAGGGAACTTACTGTCCACACATCTTGAACCCCCAGCTCTCATTTGGAATTCCGGGGGTGGAAACACCGGAGATCCTCGGACATGCATGCCTCTAGGCCGACGAAGCCCTTGGCCCCTCTCTGCAGCCCGTTCAAAAGTGCCGAGCTTTTTGCTGGCTACTTTTGGCGCGTCGCTGCATGCGAGCTTGAGACCGTTTTGTTTTTTCACCGTTGTATTCATTAGAGATGGAATGGGGGTTTCCGGCCTTTTATTCCTGACAGTGTCGTAAGTACTTCTAGGCGGCGAGGAACGCAAAAAATTAAGTGGTCCGAGATTAAATAGAACATTTTTCTTCTTCTGAAGAAACGGGACCAGAACCGTGTTCGTCAGTCAAACTTGTATTGTCTAGAGTCCCATAAACGAGTTAGAGTCCCGTAAACGAGTTACTTGCCAAGACGGGCCATGTTTGAGTTTTAAAGACTGCGCCACTCTAGTCGGTATTTTTGTGTGGTCGAGTAGGACAGTAGCATGAGTAGTTGCACCAGATGATAACTCTGTCGCCTGCATTGCCTTGCATTGCATCTAGTTACGCGGAGAGCTAGTTTGTCTTGTCGCGTGGTTCATCGGCCAAGCGGTAGGCGTCGCCCAGCTAGGTACTCCGTAATCCGTAGTACTACCAAGGATGGCAAGGTGTCAAGAAGTTAGAACTCAAGAAAGTCGCGCCCTGCGACAGGCGGCCGCTCACTCTTTAACAAGGGGCCCTTGTCGCTGGTATAATTTACGTATTCTTCGGGCGCGGGGTTGCGCAAAATCTGCGCGCGCACGCTTCATCAGCTGCGTCATAATGCGTTCAAGCCTTGCAGCGGGCCATTTCGAGTTATTTCTTTGCAACGTCTGCACGAACGCGTCATCGGATGATGTTCTGACGGCCGGCGTGGGATGCTGACCATCCCACATAAAGGCCGAGGGAAATCGCATATTATATCCCAGGAGTCTTTTTACTTTGGAATCACGACGCCAGCCTCGTCTTGGTTTTTAAAAAAAATTACTGGGGGTTGCATCCTAGCCTGAGCTTTGCGGGAAGCTCGGATAATGCGCCACCCGAGTTGTGCTGATAATGCTCCAACGCGGGCGCGAGCGCTCACGATTTCCTAATTTGTGATGTCGGGCTGCGGATGGGCGACGGACGGAGTAGACCCTGATGACCGGAAAAGGCGGGCAAGAGAGACGGGCATGAGCCCATTTCCCATTGTTGCGTTCATCGACACCCTGGCTTGCCGAAACGAGCCTCGACGCACAGATGTGATGGGCGATCCCACCGCTGCGCTGTCACGCTAACTACCCAACTACCGTGACAAGAACGACCGAGAAGAGGAAAAAGTGGACGCTCGTTCTCCAGCTAATATCCTATCCGTACTGATAAGACTCGCATTAGGATAGATGGCATTCGTCATCGACGAGATGAGATGGGCGACGCGTTCATTTGGAAGAAAAGATAAAATCGGCCTGCATCTTGCTTCGATACATCAGCGAGGCGAATTGGCTGTTGGCGACAGCCGAAAGTCTTTTTTTTTTGCTCAACTGGCAACACTGCTAAGATAAAAATTAGCGCCGTCCATATTTATGTACTGTAACTGTCTCAGGAATAGTATGAGACAGGAACGGACACGATGGCACTAACTATTGGCACATATTGGTAAGCCCATGTCTAGACTGTCAAGGACACCCAAAAAAAAAAAACTGCATCGTCATCTTTGAATAGCCATGTTGCTGCCACGCAAAAAAAAAAAAAAAAAAATACGACAGGCCTTCTTCGCCAAGTTTGCCGCAGCCGACTCGGCGTTTTGACTGTATACGCCATCGAGTCAGGTTCCCCGACACCTTCAAGCCTCCTCCCACCCCTCAATGGCTGGCCTGCGACGTAACAAGGGGCACTGCGAAAACGGAAACGTCAGGAGGCGTAAGAAAATAGAATAAGCTCTCTGGCGGTGGCTGAGCTTCTCCTCTTTGCCCGCTGAATGTGACAGTCAATCAACAAGTAGTAAAGAGCATTCGTTGTATTTCAGCAAACAGCGAGGTCCCTTCCGTCTCCGTAAGGGGTTCCATGACGCCTCGGTGGATAACGCTGCTGCGTTGTCTTGCAGTAGCCGAGCTCCAGCTGCAGTCGCTGTGAGACGAGGGCCTCACAGCCTCTCTTTAGACATCTCATCGGTTAAGTGAATTCATCGCGCCTCCCGCAAAGGAAATGAGATTGGAAATCTACCTGCCCGACTAGTTTGCTTGTGCTACCGTGGTATTTGCTTGTTTGGCGGCAAGCGGTAATATTTTGTGCTGTGTGCTCCCGTCCGATGAATGCCCGATGCTGGTATCACAGCGATGCAGCCAGCCGCAGCCTTCGTTTTCCACTTCAGCTATCCGTATATACAATCTTTCTGGTGTTTTTTTTTTTTGTCTCATTGCTTCGCCACAGACAGCTGCGCTGTGGCTTTTTGCTGGTGGGTGTTTCTGGGCGCCGCCAGCTGGCATGCCATTTTGCAACGCCAATCTGCTGCTAGTGTAGGATCATGATACCTACCAAAGCTCAAGCCTGAAGCCGTTAAGCTACTAACAGGGCACAAACAACCTAGGCCTCTGCTTCACTGGTCATCGTCTGCTGGCGCTGCCACTAGGTAAATAACGGCAGAGGTGGAGTCAGCCAAAGCCAGTTGCCAAGCCAGCTTGCCTGATGCAGCGTTTGGTCCCGGCCAGTACGCCCGAGCCAAGTGCCCTATCCAGTTGCCCAAAAAATTTGTGTGCCTATCCGTATGGAATTATCAAATACTCCGTAATTTTTAGTGACAGATGTGCTCCCGCCCACCCGCCTCTTCCAAATCCAATGGAGCTCCCCCGTCTGTTCACCCCTAAAAAAAGCCTCCTAGCCCCATCCCCGTTCTCCCCATCCAACCAGGCTGCCTCCTCTTCTAACTGGTACCCACTCTCTGCACTCCGCAAAGTCACGCCCCCCCCAATCCCACTCAACCGTATTACCAGCCAGCCCAGCCCAAGCCCAAGCCCAGGCCAACATCCTCTTACTCTCCCACACTCACCACCGCCCCATCCGCCATCTACCATCTCAGTCGCCGCTCACTTTTCTCTCCATCAATGCCTCATTGACAACGCAGGTTCCGTCTTATTCGACCGATATTCATCATCCTTATTCCATGACGGCGGCCGGGACTATCATAAATAATTATATCCCCCGCCGGCCCTGACTGCCGCGCCACCTCTGCTTCCGACCGTGCTCCTCCACCGTGCTCCTCCTGCGTCAATCGACACCGTCACGACCCTGACGTCCCCCAACATTGGGCTCCAGCGGGCGCTTTACCACTGCGCCGTACTTTTCCATCTACATGCCGTCTCTGGCTTGTCGTCTTAGCACTTTCTCTCTCTCATCAACTTGATCCTTCGTCCCGATTGCTGGTCGCTCGCTATATAAACCCCCGTTCTCTCAATCGCCATCATGGCGGTTCTTGCTGACCTCGTTGTCGAGGCCACTCGTATTGCTGTGAGAGCCGCTACCGATACTCCGTCTTCCACCAACAATGAATCAACCATTTCCACCACGACTAGCATGCCCACCGATTCAAACTTTCAGAACAACAAGAATTCTGACGGCAACAAGGACAGAGGCAGCTCGCCGCTCCTCTTCTTTGTCGCTCTAGGCTTCGGCGTCGTCTTCACTAACCTCTGGTAAGAAGAACTTTTCGCGGCTCTCAATTCTTCGGGATTCACTAGTGCCATCTCTATCAATCAAGCATGTCTTAACACACCCTATAGGATCATCGTCGGTGTCAAGTACTGTTTTCGCTACAACGCCCGCAATCGCGCACGAATGGGCGAAGATGGCGAGCCTCTGCCTCTGGAAAACATGCCTAGACCCCATCGTCGTCGTCGCGAAAAGAAATTGATGTCCATGGATGAGGTCAACGATAAATTCCCCATGATGAAGTACAAGACGTGGGTCATTGAGCGTGCCAGAGAAGGATTGCCTACCGCTGGAGGCGTGGACTTGTCAGCCAGCAGACCAACCAGTATCCACAACGTTGAAGCCGTTTCCGTCATTGCCGCTACAAAAGACCGCCCTTCCCTAGACGACATGGATCTGGCCCCCAAAATCCAGGATCCTGCTGCCGCTACTGGAACCAAACCCGAGGAGAACCCGGTACAGACGGAAAAGACCAAGCCTGTCAGTGATCCCGACGCCATCGAATCTGCTGGGCAGACATCCTCCGCCGCACACGCAAAACCCGACGATGTACAGCGAGTCGAAAGCCACCAGGACGATGATGACGACGACGAGCACATCAATGCCGCTCTCCCACCCGAATGTCTTGCCGCCCCCGGTGATGCCTGTGCTATTTGCATCGATACTCTCGAGGATGACGATGACATTCGTGGGCTCACCTGTGGCCATGCCTTCCACGCTGTTTGCGTCGATCCTTGGCTGACGAGCCGTCGTGCTTGCTGTCCGTTGTGCAAGGCCGACTACTACACGCCCAAGCCTCGACCCAACCAAGATGCTGATGCTACTGCCCAGAACAATGTCAGTCTGGACCCCCGGAATAACACGCGCATGAATATGCCTACCAGCTTTGCATCCGCCTGGTTCCGTTCCGGCCGAGCTCCGCTGCGCGCCGGCCGACGCTCAAGAACCAATACAGCCGAGGCGCCTACACAACAGCCCACCGAGCCATTCGGTAGCAGCATGGTGTCATCTATGCGCTCTGCTCTCCGATTCGGCCGCAGGAATAACGCTACCCAGCCTACCGAGGCAGCTCCTGCCGCCACAGAAACAACTCCGAGCCAATTAGAGTCTGGCGCCAGACCTCCTGTGGTAGCTTAGAACAGACTTGCCGCGTCTCCCCATACCAATAACGACTTCATTCTCACGACCTCCTCCATCATTCGCCATCACAGGAGGCAACTTCTTCATTTACAACCTACAAACTTCAAATCGTCTTTGCACCAAGACGGCGCTATGACCTGCCACATCATCCCGCTGTCCTGCTTGCAATGATTGTCACACGTCACATATCCCGCGGGACCAGGCCAAAATTAAAGGGGACAAGTCTCGAAATCACTGCCTAAAGATGGCAATGACGCGCACGGGTTTTGTTTCCAGACTCGGGCCTACCGCAGATTCCTGGTCAGGCTGTGCGCCACTCTGTTGAGTGAGCTGACATGCGCGTGCCTGATATGATGCAACTGCGCAACAGACCGAGCTGGTAGAAACTTGTCGTTGTTTTTTTTTTATTTATTTTATTTGTTTATTCTATCTTGCATTGTAACTGGAAGGATATGGTAGCCATGGGTTTGATTGACTATATTTTGCGCTCTTTCGTACGGCTTGTCTTTTTTTGGGATGATGGAAATTCTTTTATTTTTGACAGCGGTGGAGTTTGGCTTTTACGAGACATATAAGGTAGCCAGCCCCTTGGGGATATTCATATACGCTACTTTCTGCTCGACGTTTTTTTGCATCCCCTTGATGTGCATCATGTTTTATACCCAGAACTGTACATTCATTGTGCCTGGAGCGGGTATAGCAGCAATGTGCACTATTTTCCATCATACGTGAATGACAATTAATATTATAAAAAGGAGCCCTTTTGGAATCGTCCTCCAAAGTTGGCGCTCTTGGCCACCAACTCTCTGCGCTGCGCCGTGCCAATCTTGCTCCCCAGCGCCATGTCCTTTTCCCGGTCAAAAGCTCTCTTGCTCGGATCGTCTTCCTCCTCGCCTCCCTTTCTAGTCTTTTTATGCTTCCCACTACCGCCGCCGCCACCATTCTTTATCGCCTGGTGCTCGTCGTAGAGGCTCCTCCCGCGGTGCGCCGCAATTGCCGCCGCGACCTTGCTATTCCGTTCATCCTCGTCGCGCGTGCGCGCCGTAGCCGCCGCGGCCGCTTCGGCAGACTGCCCGCTGGCGTCGGAGCGCCCGAGCACGGCGTCTTGCAAGCGCTTGAGCTTTTCTTCGGGCGTTTCGGTCCAGATGGCGGCCAAGCCAGAGCCGGAGGAGGAGGAAGGGGCAGGGCCGCCGCCGCCGCGGCCGGGCTTGGAGGAGGTGAATTTGCGCGCTTTGAGTTTGGTGGGGTCGCGTTCGGTGTAGCCAGTGTTGACGGGCGGCGCGAGCATCCATTCGTCGCGCGTAGGTGCGGACGGGTCGGTGGTGGGAGGGAGGGTTGGGCCGATGGGCCCGCGGCGGGTGTTGGAGGCGCTGGGTAGGGCTGGGCCGTAGTCGTCAGAGTCAGAGTCGGAATCGGAGGAGGCAGGTATGGGCTGTGCTGTTGCGGCTGTCGCATGTGATGGTGGTGGTGGTGGCGGTGCAGGACCGGTGTGGGAGGAGGAGGAGGCAGAGTCATCGAGGTCAATCTCGTCTTGGTTCCGCGTAGAGGGAGTGGGCGGCGGTAATGAAGGACCCAAAGACGGCTTGGAGTCTATGGGTGCCGCCGCGGGCGCGCGAGGACCATAGTCATCGGAGGAGGAGGAGGAGGAGGAGGAGGAAGCGTCGTCGTCGTCGAGATTGATTTCGTCGGCGTTGCGCCGCGCGTGTTTAGAAGAGGAGGACGCGGCGCCGTGGTCGTCGTCGGGCTCGGCGGAGTGCTTGCGCTTTGTGGAGGGCTGCGAGGGGAGCTGTGGCCCTATTGAGGACATGATGGGCATGTATAGGTGTGTGGTTGTAGGTTGGGAGTTGGGAAATGTTAGAGCAAGGTAGGTGTATACTACTAAGTAGTAGTAAGTAGTATTATTATCTAAGGTAGTTATTAAGAGCAGAACGCAGCGATCTCTTCAACGAAAAAAAAAAAAAGGGAAGGTTGATATAAATAGAAGTTATATGTAAATTAAGATAGATGCTTTTATTATTATATATTTACCTTGATTAAAATTTAGAAATCTATATTCTACCTGCCTAAGTATATACCGTAACTCAGATAGGTATAGGCTACCATAGTGCTGCGATTGGCTGGGCGAGGTGACGTAGGTACTAGTAAAAGATCGCTGTCCTGCTACAGGTGGATAGCATGGCATTACTTGGCGAGAGAATATTTTAGGTTTATTCTCTCTGCTCTTTTATTGATCTCTAAAGAAAAAGCCCTTGTTTCTATCTGATTGAATTTTTCTTTTCGTGTAGTCTTCCTAATTCCACTTTCCTATACCGTCCCTCATCAGTACTAGGGCTTGTTGCTGTTCAGACTTGGCAGGCCGCCGTTTCAGAGTCTCTTCGAGCGTCAGGTAAAAACCACGTATTTCCTACACACATTCAAAATTGGCCTCATATCATCAGCCATGACAACAATCGAAAATACTTGATTTTCAGTATATCGCGGGGTCCCTGGCAGCTTGCAACCAAGAAAGCCTCGCGGCGGAGTAAAGCCGGACCGCCACCGTTGGGTGAGGCGACGCAACACAAGCCAAGAACTCAAAAGCTTCCCCCAAAAGCGCCAGCCTCCTCTTCCTGCAACCACGACAGCCCGCCCAGGCACAGGGGCCAACATTGTCGGATATCAACTGGTGCTAATTCAAACAGAGACACGCCACATATTGCATCGCAGTCGGGCCCGGCGTTTTTTTTTCTCTAAGAAGCATTTGCCTCATCTTTTTTCAGTGCTCGGCCGAGTCGGCGTCCCTGCATGTCTACCCCCCCGAGCCAGCGACGACCATTCCCCGACTGCAATCGACCGCGGAGAAACAATGAAGTAATGCGCCCAGCGACGCCATGTCAGATTCAGAGCACCAGCCCGCCGCTGCGACAGAGCAGTCGGACGATGTTACCGCGCCCCCAGAGGCATCAGCTGTCGCCGTGATAGCTGTCAATGGGGGCCACGACGACAACGATGACGACGACACTGATGTGCCCCAGCTCGAGACTGGCGACGGCGACGATACCGCTTTGAATGGAGTTGGCGTAGATTCTATCGGTCAGAACACCGTGCACACGCCGGCAGAGAGGAAACAGCAGCAGCAGCAGCAGCAGCAGCAGCAGCAGCAGCATCTCGCGTCGCCGCAGGAAGGCTCCGAGCTCGGCTCCATCGACGCGGACTTGGCCGACCTGACTCCACGGCGGCCGCACAGTCCGGTAGACTCGCTCACCTCTGCGCGGGGCATATCACCCTCGATACAGGTATGCAGAAAGATGCGGCAATCTCTCTCCTCACGGCTCCGCTAACAGCGCCCAACACAGGGCTCCCGAATATCCTCCCCCGGCAGTAGCGTCCTCCCCTCTGTCGCCTCCCGCGCATACCTCAGCAGCCCGACGCCGTCGTTTCGCCCCTTTGACCGGCGCTTCTCTTCGCGCATCGCCTCTCCGAGCCTGCACGGCGGCGTTAGCGGCAGCGGCAGCCCGCGCTCCCCATCACCGGCCTTTCTCGGTGCGCACTCGCGCAACGTCTCCGTGAGCTCTCACTTTCCTCCCGTCGACGGCCCGGACACGGAGACGACGGCGCCGCCCTGGGAGGTGGTCCGCTGGACGCGCCTGCAGAAGCTCAACGCGCAGGCCTTTTCCGAGTCGGGGCGCCGCAACTTTGGCTCGCCGACATGCCTGGCCGTCTCAGCGTCCATTGTGCTTGGCACCTCCAAGGGCATCATCCTGGTGTTTGACTACAGCCAGAACCTCAAGCTCATCATTGGTCCGGGCACAAAAGCCGTCGAGTCGGGCTCCATCACCGCCATTGCCGTCTCGGCAGATCACACTACGATTGCGGGCGGCCACGCGAATGGAAGCATCTTTACCTGGGACACGTCGCGGCCCTCGCGGCCATTTCTCAGCATACCGCATCTAGCGCATAGCGACACGCCGCATCGCACCGCAGACGGTCATGTCGCGAATGTGTCCGTCATTCACCTTGGATTCTTGGGCACGCGACATACAGCGCTGGTCTCGGCCGACGACCGCGGCATGGCCTTTTCGCACCTAGCAACCAGAGGCACTGGAGCGCTCGGCCGTACCGTCAAGACGACGAGGATCCTCGGTCGCTACCCCGACGCACCGAAGCCGGTCGGCAAGCCTGTGAAGCCGAGCACCGTGCTGGCCTTTGCCTCGTTGCCGTTGGGCAATGTCGAGTGCGCCACGGACCTCATGGGGCTGACAGCCATGCTCACGCCATATCTGCTTGTCATTGTGTCCACTACGCCGGTGGCACAAACGCAGCACAAGTCGGCGCGGCCAAAGGACGTACCAGCCCACAGCACCATGACGGGATGTCTCGCTTGGTTCCCCGCCGTGAAGCTCAAAACGCCAGATACCGTCAGTCGGAGTGACATTTCCAGGGTGAAGCTCGCGTACTGCTGGTCCAATGTTCTGACAGTTCTCGACGTCATTGAGGTGCCCGGCGAGGACGAGGATCAGCCGCCGAGCCTCCGTTTCAAAGCGCGCAGTAGGTGGAAGTGCGAGGAAGCTATCGTTGCGGTGCAGTGGCTCACCCGGTCCGTCATAACCGTGCTCACCGTCTCGCAGCGCCTCATTGTGCTCGAGGACAGGACCATGCGCATGACGGAGGCTTTTGACCTAATGCAGCGCTACATGTACCACAAAGATCTCTATTCCAAGCAGCTGCATAATCTGGTGGAGCAGCTAGACGAGGAGGACCCTTCGATGCACGGCGTAGTGGCAGACGCATTCTACATGAGCTTCAAGGCATACAAGGGCAGAATATTCATTCTTGGTTTTAATGAAATCTCACTGGGCGCGCTGTCCAACTGGGCAGACCGATTGATTGCCATGATGGAACACGGAGACTATATTGCGGCTATTCAGCTAGCCACGTCGTATTATACGGGCGACGCGGATAAGCTCACAGTCGGGCTACCAGAGGACCAGACTCAGCGGCACAGCATGGTCAAGGACAAGGTTCTAGAAATCATCAGCGCTTCTCTCAAATACGCATTCACGCAGCGAAAAAAGGACAAGAAGGCTGCGGATGATGCACATTTGAAGCAGCTTGCCGAAACTTGCTTTGTGGCATGTCTCAACATTGGCAACGTCGACTTTTTGTTAGACGACATGTTTGAGTGGTACCAAGACGCCGACGTCTCGGGTATATACCTCGAAGTGCTCGAGCCGTATATCCTAGACAGGTCCATTGTCTTTATTCCACCCGTCGTGGTCAAGGACATGGTCAGTTACTATGCTGCGCAAGGATGGGAGAGCAGGCTTGAAGAAATGATCTGCCACATGGAGACGGCCACGCTTGACCTTGACCAGATAACACTCTTGTGCAAGCAGCACAGTCTCTACGACGCTCTCACCTACGTCTGGAACCAGGCCATTCGCGATTACATAACCCCCATGATTGAGCTTCTCAGCCTGCTCGTGCCCATCATGGCCAATGGCAACTTTACCGGCGATGCTGTCGGCGAAGACTACTACAGCATCAATGCTGTCAAGTTATTTCCGTACCTTTCCTATACTCTGACGAGCCGAATATATCCGAATGGCGAGCCAATGGATGAGGACGCAGCGGTCCAGGCCAAAGCCGAGATATACTGGTTCTTCTTCTCTGGACAGACGATTACCTGGCCCAAAGGCAGCGGCAAGGCGTTTCTCACGCAACCTGGGGAGGATTACGAGCCTTCTTTCCCATACTTACGGCTGATTCTGCACTATGATGCGCCGAGCTTCTTGAGTGCACTTAACGAGGCGTTTGAAGACCCCTTCCTCAACGACACTCCGGACAAGAAGTCAAACGGAGCTTCGCCGGTAGATATGCCCGAGGAACAAATCTTTGGCCAAACCATCAATCGTCAATATATCATGTCTATCCTCTTGGACGTCATGAACCCAGACGACTTTGCCGCAACAGACACCATTTACTTGGACATGTTTATCGCGAGAAACCTGCCTAAATTCCCACAGTATCTGCTCTTTTCAGGATCGACCCTATCCAAAGTGCTTGAGGGTCTCTGCAATTACCCTGGCCACGACTTGGCAGAGGATGCGCAATTGAGTGCTGAATACCTGCTTTCCGTCTACCATCCGGCGGACATGACTGCTCTGCTGCCGCAATTTAAAAAGGCTGGCTTTTATCGCATCCTCAAGCGCATTTTCAAGGTCGACAAGCAATTTGGAACGCTGATCCGCACATATTTTGAGGATCCAGACGACCAAGATCAAGTCTTTGAATGCCTCGCTAGCTGTCTACGCCCGTTGACGAAATTGGGCTTCCAGAAGCGTAACGATATCCAAGAAGCCATTCTCGATCACGCAAGAGATTTACTGGAGCTGAGCCCAGAGAAGTCTGCCGTCGTGCTCGCTGGGGAGACGACCGAGACGCAAAAACAAATTCTCGGAAGCGCTTCTGATGCGCCGGAGCTTCAGTTTGCCTACCTCAAAACACTGCTAGATTCTGAACGCGAGAAACTTGCCGAAGAGATGCCTCCTGACCGGCATCTCATCGAGCAGTATGTGCGGCTCATGTGCACTTTTGAGCCCTCGCATGTGTCCGACTACATCAATCACGTTCAGGCAGGGGATTTGAGATTGGACCAAGTTTTGCCCACAATTGAAGAGACTGGCGTTGTGGATGCTGCCGTGACCATACTGACGCGCGATGGACTCGTGGAAAAGGCCATGCAGCGACTGATTACGCACTTTGGCACAATCGAATCAGCGCTTCAAGGCGTCCTTTCGGGCGCTGCCGACTGGTCAGAAGACCCTGTCGGCTTGCAAGCCTCGATTGAGGAACTACTCCAAGGCTTGCAAAAATACATGTACGTTGGTATCTGGCTTTGTCAAGGACAGCAGAAGCCGGCCAAGAGGGTCACCCAGGTGCAGAAAAACGCCAAGGACGCCCAAGCGGCTCTTACCACTGACGAGTCGCTGTGGCTGCAACTGATTGAGGCGGCAGTTAAGCTGACAAAGCAAATCTCGCCCGAAATTCAAAGAGCTGTCGCAGATGCGACTCTGGACGGCGAGCGGCTCCTGACGCTGCTACGATCGTTGGTGCAGCATACCTTTACCGCGTTGCTGGCGTCGACGTCTGGCCAGAGCCCGGGCCAGCCAACGTCCAAGCTCCTTGCGGCCGGCGGCACCAACCTCTCGTTTCTGCGAATTCTCCGAGCGTTTCTCGCCAACGCCGCGGCGTCGTCTCCGAACCTAGCTGATTTGCGCGGCGTCCTGGCGTCCATCTTTTCCGCATACGCCTACGAAGAGTCGATTCTGCGACTCTCTAACCGGCTGCTGGACAGGAGTCTGTTTGTAAATGTGAGCCAGTCGGTGGAGCTGCGGCAGCGGGGATGGCGCCCGCGCGGATCGACGTGCGAGCACTGCGGCCGCCGCGTCTGGGGGCCCGGCGTCGCGGGCGGCGCTGTGTTTGAGGCTTGGGAGGCGAGGCAGGCTGTGGAAGACGCTAGACGATTCGACAAGAAGAAAAGTCTCGCAGGCGGCGAGGCGGGCGCGCGAGAAGCGGATGGCAAGGGCAAAGGAAAGAGCCTGGACATGCGACCGGCGAGCATGCTGCTCGAGGACGGGGAGCGGCAGGCAGCAGACGACAATGCTGGCGCAACGGCGGCGGCGGCGGCGGCGGCGGGCAAGAACGATCCTCCGCTGGGCCCGCTGGTTGTCTTGGCGTGTCGCCATATATACCACCAGAGCTGTCTGGATGCGGTGCAGGATAAGCAGGAGAATGGCACGGGACCTGCGCGGGACAGGGAATACCGATGCCCGATTGATGGGTAGTAGTAGACAGAGGAGGCTGCGACGGATGCTACTGTAACGATTATCATGTATACACTCTGTCATTTTCAAGAGTTTAATTCGGGAAATCCCGTGTAAATAATAATAAATGTTGAAAGAAGAAACAATGTCAATGTGCGTCTTGGTGATAGAATGAACACTTTTTGTCGTTTGTGTCCAGGTCGTATGTAAGGTAGGTGGCAGGTGGGTCTGTCGCATCCTAAGCTTTTCGGTCGCATCACCAGAGAGAGAGCTTGGAGCTTCAACTTGCCCTCCATCCATCAACATCACCATCCACCTGTCTGTTTTCAACCCACGCCGCGCAACCGCGCACGGAACCCCGACGAAACACACATACACATGTCTGCCTCTACAGACGAAGAAGCCGACTACCTCTCCGACGACCACAGCTCTTCTGCCTCGTCGTCCTCGTCGTCCTCCGGATCCCCTTCCTCATCCCCCCAACGTCCCGCCAACCCCGTGCCCACCAACTTTTTCGCGCCGCCCTTTTACGGACGTCCTCCGACACCGCTTCCCCCTTCGCCCTCACTCACCTCTCTCCTCCGACCTTCACGCCCAACCACACCCGACGCGTCCGACGACAACGACCACCACCGCCACCACCACCATCCGCACCACCACCACCACAGCGCCGGCGCCGACGGCCAGCACCACCAGCACCAGTACCACCGCGCGGGCCCGCCCGTGCCGCACGCCGCGCCGCGCGTGCCCACGTACGAGTACTACGGCTTTGTGCTGTACCTCCTCAGCGGCCTCGCCTTTCTCGCCTACCTGCTATGGAGCTACCTGCCGTCGCCGTTTTTGCACGGCCTGGGCATATACTACTACCCGGACCGGTGGTGGGCGCTCGCGACGCCGGCGTACCTCGTCATGACGCTCGTGTACATTTACGTGGCGCTGGCGTCGTATAACCTCGAGATGCTGACGCTGCCGCTGCACCGCGTCGAGACGGTCGTGGATGATGCGGGCCAGCTGGCCGTGGTGGACGCAGAGGGGAAGCTCAGGGGGAGTAGCAGCAGCAGGCAGAGCAACAAGCAGGAGGAGGTGGAGGAGGAAAAGGAGGAGGAGGAGGAGGAAAAGGAGGAGGAGGAGGCGATGGCCAAGGTGGAGGGGGAGAGGGAGAGGTGCGTTGCGGGGGGACGTATGAGGTGGCGAGACTTCTGGAGCGTGGGAACGGATGCGGTGCTGGATATACCGCTGTCGGGGGTTTGTGAGGTGTTGTATGGGGAGGGGCGGGAGGGGAGTGACGGGGAGGAGGATCTGTGGACGACGACGACATGATTCACAAAAGGGGGACTCGTTGGGGGTTTCCCTTTTTATTCTTGGAGGTATGACATGGGCATTTGCTTCTTGAAACATGGCAATGGCGTTTTTTTCAGGGATTCAGGGAGTCTCGTAAAATGCTCTTTCGTCTTTGTGTATAATAATAGGACGTTGCAGGAAGACGAGAAACTTGCCGCATTCGATACGGCTTGACAAGGTAGATTAGATACCAAAATCAAACAAAACTATTTCAAAGGCTCATAATCTCTTTGCTACATGATTTACCTACGCTGCATCAGTTTGCGATGGACGCTCTTCTGATTAGTCGGCGTCGGCGCTTTGCTCCGTGTATTTTTGCATCAAGGAGATTGGGGATCTAGGCAGTAACCCGCACGTTGCGCAAACACTTGATCAAAATAGCCTTGTTAGTCAGGTTAGCATCAGTTGACCACGGGCCTATGTCAACTTCAAAAGTAGCATCTTTTGAGTGTCATGACGCAGAACAATGACCGAGTTCATCACGTATGGCTCGTACCTACACCGATATTCCGGCGGCAGGTATACAACTTTCTCGGAGCCCTTCATTATCCACCTGAAATGCTCGCTCAAGCCGTAGCCAGCATACTTCAGTTGTTCGTCATCCTGTGCGAATTCTCTGACTCCCCACAGCGTTGCAACGTGGGAGCTCTCTCCCATGTGAAAAGAAAACCTCTGGTTTACCCAGCGTACGTCGGTGCGTTGCTGGAGTCTGCGGACTCCAATCAACTCCACGGTAGCGCCGGTAGCAATGTCCTAGATGGCAAAGTCCCGATTAAACCCCATGGCCCCGACGTGAAGCCCATTTTCTGAGAATGCAACTTCTGCAATGGGCATCTGCGTTTCCCACTGTACATTCGATATCAGGTTGCACACTGAACCGCTGATATCCCATATCACTATTTCGCCAAACTGAAGGCATGCTGCCAGAAGCTGGCTGTCCGCCGAAAACTCGACACATGTTACTGGCTTATCCAAAGACAGACACTACGAGGACCTCTCTGTCGTGTCCGTGTCTGTCAAGTATACCTCATTGTCCACAACGTATGCGAAAATGGCACTTTCCGGTGAGAATAGTGCCTTGAAAGAGGGAGCTTGGTCCGAAAACGTACATTTGGTTTCCTTCTTGACTCGCATAGGTACATTGCTGTCGAGCCCGTATATATGGAACTGTTCCAAATTTTCAGTGTCCAGGGCGAAGCGTTGACCGTCAGGAGATAGGGCCACTGGGCTGATTCTATTTTCCTCATCTTCGATAACTCGAATGCATGCACCAGTCGTAATGCTCCGGGCTTGAATCTCGTGATTTGAAGCGCCTATTAGGACAACTTTGCCGTTACCAGATACCAAGGTTCTTCTGCGCATTTGATCCGGGCTGTACAACTCGTGGTGCTGAGATTTTGCGTGTATGCGAATGGTCCGCAGGCAAATCGCCTTTTCCGTGTCCCAAACCTGCATGTTGCTGCCATGTTGAGAGCGTAATCAGCCAAGAGGCACTACGAACACACGCGAGGTAGTCCATCGATGGCTGCTGATTGTGCACCTTATGGCTCTTCCTGAGATCCGCCACATCCCAGATATAAATCCTCTCTTTTTCGCCATCGAAAGTGAGAATTTGGTTCTGTCTATCAAGCGGAAAACATCTGGTCGCTCTCTTGTGAGGAGCCTCTATAGTTTGTAAAACTGTCAACGTTTCGGTATCCCAAATCTTCATCGGGCCGCAAGGAAGAAATTGCAATATTCGATTATCATGGTCAAAAAAGCATATGCTTGAGCGGGTACCGTAGTCTGCGGCAGGTATTGTAGCAGCCTTCAAGAGTTTGCCGGTCAAATTGTCGTATAGTTCCAGGGAGCTGCCTTGGACCCGCGCGAGAAGTCCTGTTTGTGCCGAAAATGCGACATCATCGTCTTGATCGTGGTGACTCCAAAACCGCCCAGCAAAAAGGTCAAATAATTGATGATCGCAGCAAAGATATGGGGTAGGATCTTGTTCGTTGTCGGAATTCCACCAACGTGCAAAAAGTTGTCGTGCGCCAATTGCTTTCAAGACAGCGCCACTTGAGACAAGTCGCAGTTCTATTCCTCCATCTTCCGTCATGCAGGCTAATTTCGTGTCATTGTCAAAGAAGTGAAGAGGTGTGAGGTAGGATGTATGACAGGGGAAGGTGTGCACCAAGGTCCTTGTCGCCCAGTCCCAAACCTGCATGTCATTTGTGAGAGTTGAGACGAATGCCAGTCGGTCGCCATCATATGAGATTGCAAAACCACAAGGACAGATATTTTCAAAATAATAGGCGAGGATGCAGTCCCATGTTGTCGTATCGTACAGCTCCGCGTAGCCTTCGGTTGCGACAGCTAGTACCCGACCGTTGCCGGATAACACTGCGTCATCTATCTCCAAGGGGTGGGTTCGTGTAATTCAATGGTATGTACACAGTGTTTCCAATTTTGAGCAATACCAGACATACATTTAGCGTAAATTGGATGTTCTCTTTTGTGTGCCCTCTTTACTAGACTCTGCCTTGGACTGAAGATGAGGGCAGAAATGTAGGCTTGCAAAGGCGCGAGCTTTATCGCAGTTGCATGTGCTAGCACAAAGCGCCGTGCGTCTCGTATCAGATCAGCTTCCGACGAGTTGGCCTAAAGACAGAAATTGAAGCTTCAATTAGCATATATCCCAAGCCATCTCTCTTGGGCATCTCACCGAAGCGGTAGCTGCAGCCAAGACTGACGTTCCCAAGATTGCATTTGCTATACTCCCCAACAGGGACAATGCCTCCAACCAGTGCAAAAGATGCACTTCGATAAACTCGCAAATGTCGGCGAGATTCTGTAGCTGTCGCTCAGCCATGTTCAGATGATGAAGCCAGTGCCTCGATGCATATGCCAAATCACCAGGGATAAACTCTGCGATGAGCGTCTCTTCCACATCCATGGCATAGACACCAGGCTTCTCCAAGCCACAAATATCTCTTTTTCAGGCCGTCGTTCCGCATGCGTTCAAGACATCCCTCTGCCAACAGTGTGTGTCCAGCATGCATCGCTATGCGGAACTCTTCGGAAGCTGGGATTTTGTCATGGAGCAAGAAATCGCTGAACGATTTGTGCAGTAAATGAATTGGCTCATTAAAGTCATTTGGAGCACTCAAGACTGCTCGGAGCTGCTGGAGCCATCCTGTTACAATATGAAGCTCCATTCTGAGCAAGCACGCCAAGTGGCATGGGGGAAGGGGCTCTGCGGCTAGAACAACGGCGGTAATAATGTTTTTACCATTCATCATTTCGATTTTCAATGTCTCCGCATCTGTGAAGTAGTCTTGTTCGTCGCTCGATGGTTTGAACGCTTCTCTGAGTACTTGCAGGTCAAGCTGCGTCAGCTGCGGAAGAAGGCCATCAGGATTCTGAAGCCAGCGGTCCAGCTGAGAACGAGGCGTCCTTCGTGGACTGTTTATCTGCAAGAATCGATGGAAAGTAGAAGCGTAAATGAAAAGAGGGTAGGGCTTCGTAGCAAGGTCAATAATTGTTGCCAAGTCTTGGTCACCAAGAAGCAACTTTGGGTCCTTGGTCTTCATCGCGAGGTTCGTCTTCTCGAAGACGTTTGTCAAGTAGGATTGAATATCCTCGGTGGATTCATCCGAAAAGTCTTTGTGGAGATCCAAGGATTTGTATTTGTTTTCCTGCAATTGCATAAAGGCGGCGCTCGTAGTGGTGTCGTCGCGGCTTGTGATGAATATTCGCAATCGAAGGAATTCCAAATTCGCCAACTCAGCTAGCAGATCGACGAGTTCTCTCAGGCTAGTCTGTTGTTTGCATTCATCGAGTGCGTCGACAACTACAAGTTTCCATTCTTCATTGACCGACCCAATGTCTTCTTGCTCCAAAAGGCCTCTGAACAATATATCGAATTGCGCCTCAAGGGACTTCTTCGCCAGCGTCTCACCGCTCATGTCACTCAAGGCATCGCGCAACATGCTCTTGTACACGGGAAGGTTTTGCGCCAACTGACTAGCAATTGTTGGCAAGAATTGAAGAATTTCGCCCGCTCCTTGGCGGGCGCGACTGAAAAAGTAGCTCGCAGCCAGTCGTCTGTCTTTGGCGTACTCGTCAGCAATGGTGAGCGATACTGTAGATTTGCCCATACCAGCAGGCCCGGTGAGCCACAGCATGTTAGGCCCAGCTTGATTGTTGAACCAGGTTGCTATTTGCCCTTTGAGCCTGCTTCTTGTTCCGCCAAGACACTGACCGCGAGCCGCCACCTCTGCGCTGTTGTGACAAGCTTCAGCAATAATTCGAAGGTCTAGCGGTCGCTGATCAGACTCGATCAAGTATTTGATGTCCTTTATGACATTCAGAGTTTGCATCGACACGTCGAGTAGTGTCTTCAAGTCGGCGCATCGCTTGTTAGCAGTAGTTTTCATTTCCTTTAGAGTCGAAATCATGTCCGTCTCTTGCAGTCGACTCAAATATTCTGCCACTGTGCCTTCCGCGTCCTTGACTTTGTTGACCTTCGACTCCCACTCGTCAGACAGAAGACTGCCCTTCACAGTGTTCTTGGTCCAGCTCCGATAAAAGTACACGACAGTGCTTAGCTGAAACCTGAGCAATTCCTCGTATAGATTCACCAGCAAGGCTTCCAGCTGAATGGCCATTTCATCCCGCACGACGCTGCAGCGTTTTCTAACTTGAATCTCATATTCGGCGTATAGTTGCAAGCGGGAGGTGACGTAATGAAACCCAGAGGACTGCGCCTCGTAGGCAGTGCTCGGTTTGGTGAAGAGAGGCAAGATTACACATACGCCAGCCCACGCCAGCGATGCTTCTGGTGAGACCTTGACTGCCTCGGAAACGAAGTTTTTGAACTTGAGAACCAGGTCTGTGGTCTCGGAAATCTTGTCCTCGATGACGAATTTCTTCCCAAACACCATGTATTCGAGTTTGTTCTTTTCTTTGCGGTCGAGACCAAGATCCAGCATCCGGTCGAGTTGATCTCTGTTGATCTCTGTTCAGCATTGGCCTATCGGCGGCATCTTTAGCTACGGGAACCGTAGCTGTGGCATCCGTAGCTACGGCATTCGTAGCTGCGGCACCCGTAGCTGCGGCATCTTCGGTTCTAATCAAATGTTTCAGGAGAAGCTCTTCGTAGTCTGCCACAAGTTTTCCATCGCTCGCCGCAAGCTGGACCACGGCGCAATCCCAAAGACTCGCTGTTGCGAGGGCTGGTTCTTCCTCCGGCCCACCACAGCCAGACTCTTGGACGGCACCTGACGACTCAGATGTAGCAGACTTGGACGCAGGCACAACCAGTTCCGGTGGCTGAGTACTGGCATTTGTGCTCTGAAGGCGGCTTTCCGTTTTTGTGGCAGTAGAGTCTGTCCCTTCAACAGCGGTCTCCAAGCTTCGTACTTGCTCGACCGCGGCTGCTGTTGGTGTGGCAGCTGTCGTTGCCCGTTCTTTCTCGGAAGTTCCATGCGTAGTATTATTTGCCGCCGTCGACGTAGGGTAGGTCCTGTGCTTACGCCGAAAAAGACGATCCAGGCAGTTTAAGCAGTGCATCTTCCGCGGCTAGCATACATTTCTAGCATGAGTAAATAAATGGTCGTGGTTTAGGAGAGTAATTAACACTCTGGTTTTTTTTTAATCTCATCCGGGTGACCCCAGCAGCTGCAAAGATGGCCGCTTCTATTTCTGGCCGTCTGCAGCTTCCTCACGTGCAGGCGTTAAATTGACTTAGATTGCTGAATTGATGCCCGACGCGGGGTAAATTGGTCTCCAGCCTTGTCGATTCTTGATCACACTGCATGTATGTATATATACATTGCTAGGAGACTCGCGTACCTGTAAAATCTCAATGGGTCAGTCAATGAATAGCAAACATGAAAAGAAGAGTATCGAGGCACTCAGTAGTTTGTCGTCTATTCCTCACCAGATAAAGATGCCAGTAACTTACTGTGCTTGGCAGTCAAACTGACTAGGATCTTTTCGGCTCGCAGCCTCGTGTGGTATATTGTAGTAGACATGTACATGATATCGAAGATCCTGTGTCGCTCTTTCACTGTAAGTCGCATTCTTACCGCCATAATATACACCATCTCGCGCACCACAACAACGGCGTAGCATGGCGGAACTCTCGCCAGCGGATGGCGAATGGTCGTTGCTGAGGTTAGATCTGCCGTTGACGGAGCCGTATCGTGTGTTTGTCTTCTTTCTTGCTCTTAGACAACCAATGCACAATCAAAAGCATATCCTCTTACAGTTCCGATCATGTGAGCTTGGGAATCCGAGTCACTTCCAACACCGTTCGTGAGATTGTTGATTTTCCCAACGAGATTATTCTATTAGGTGGCGGATGCCCGCCTATAAACCGGGTGTGCTCTTTCAAGATCTGCACAACGAGATGCCAACCTTTCTGACGTCTCATGTGTTGGTGAGATTGCCGCTCGTGATTTGCGGGTTTCCTACGAGTTATGCCCAAGGCGGCTACCACCAGCATGCCACCGTTCATAAACGAAAACTGGCCCATCAAATGTGACGAGTTCTGTCTGTCCTTCAAACAGAAACACGATCTTGCTGTGAAACAAGAAAGATGTGGATTCAATTCAAAAATCGGCCAAAGTAGCGCTGGGCAAATGAACATTCTGAAACCGGCCCGGCAGGCCTTGCCGCTGGCCACGGATATAGCCTTGGTGTGGCCGTTGCTAAGGGGGTGATGCAAATTGCTGCAATTCTTCTTGATTTGACAGAGTAAATTCACGTAATCATCTTTGCGCCCCAACGAGTGACAAGGCACATCGCTGAGCTCACTCGTAGCCTGCTCGCAAAACTCAAATAGACAGAACGGGCTCATTTCTCACCCAATGTATTACCAGCAACATGTATCGATGCAGCCACGCTTACTGCTCCTGCTTTTCTGCTGGATAAGCAGCGTCCCTGATGTCGCTGTCGTCGATATGCGCAAGCCACAGTTGCGCAAACTCCGCCAACTTGTACGCACAATTGGGTTCGGCCTCCACAAGAGGAGCAGCTTCCCATCACTAGGAGCTTGGCGCCAGCATTCTGTTGCCTTTCTTGCCTGTGTGGCGGGCCCCAGCTTCTCGCCTGCGGCATCCTGTTGAGAACATGAGCTGGCCCCGGCGTCGTGGTGGGAAAGCTCTTGTCACCGCTGGGTGGCTCGAGCGGACTAGGTCCGTCTTGGTGTTGTGCTGGAGAAGCCACTCCGTTGAGTATCTAGGTACGTACCAACGTCGCTACCTAGGTACTGGTACGATCAAGTCATTCCGCCCCTTCCTCGAAAGCGATACATGTCGTTCAAAGAGGAAGTAAATGATCAGCAAGCGGTTTGGCAAGTGTGGTGGGGGCGCTGTTCGTGATCTTTGGCTTGCAAGTCAAGGGTGGCCAGCGGACACTAATAGTATCCAGTCCAAAGCTACTCGATAACCAGTCAAAATGCCTTATGTCACGTTGTACTATTTACTAACGTGCCAGCAAACTCAGTTTCCAGAAGTGATTTCTCGTCGTCCTTTGCCGATTCTGAACTTGACTCGTTCCATCGGCATAATATGTACTACCCTGAGGAAGCAACGCTCCGTTCCGTTCCCGTCCATTTTCTTTGTTCCTGGGCTTCCGAACGTCCTCTCGTCCTGCCCAATGCGCTGCAGCTATTCCTTGCATGTGCTGACGACCGAAGCGAGGCAAGTCTTCGCTCGTCGGTCGGCGGTTTGCGGCAGGCTGCGGGTGAGTGAGCGAGCTTTTTGCTGTCCCTCCACCTCGTTGATGAGCGCCACAACTGGGCAGCGACTCAGCGAGGAAGTATTTGCGCCCCCATGCCACAATTGTGAGGCATGGACCTTCCTTCATGGGAGCTTTTTGTCCCGCCGTAGCACAGTCGTATGCAGCGTCCAAAATAGGTGGCAAGTCGAAATGCTGTGCTACGTACGTATCACCACAAAACATCAGCGATACGCCAGGCATCTGACGCAGACTTGATGCTGCGCCGTCGACTTTTGCGCGGTAGCAAAAAGGCGCACATTGAGGCTTATCAGAAAACCAACTACAGCAATAATTGCCAACAAGCTCTAGACATTGATGTAGTCGGATTCGGCCATGGCAATAATAATCCCCCTCACAAGCTCCTATGCATCCTTGGGCGAAGCGTGAGACGATGTGGTGCTGTGATTATGCCCTTTTCTTAGCGCTGGTTGATGATCAAGGCGGGAGATTCTCGATGGCCGACTGTGCCACTGGGCCCGCACTCGGGACAGGGTTCCAAGTCCGCGAGTCGTTAACGGTTGGAGCCGGATATGCCTGGCAATTTGGTCTCTTAAGCGGGCAATGTAGACTCGATGCCTTCAAGACCAGTCCTCGGTATGCTCTTTTGCACTGCGGTTACCGTTTCCGAGAGGGAGAGGTGTGTGCGTGCACGTAAATACCGTACCTGCCGCACGTATAGGAAAAATGGTACCTGATGAGCGACGGAACGAGACTCGCATTAGATGGTAGACCTTGACGAACAAACGACTGCAAAAGGGTGGCGATATGCATGCATCAACCAATGAGGTTTCGGCCACCAACCTTGCCAGCGCCCTCCAAAAATGAAACCCTGATAGTTCGGAATAATGCCGACTCATGACATAGGCATATTACCTCATGGAAATGCCGAAAAAGATGAGGCAGAGCCTTGACCAGTTCGCATTGTAGCGAAAGCCTACATCTGTGGACGCAGTTCGCCATCATCAAAAGTCAGACCACATGCTGTACCTGCAGGCTATCATGGCATAAAACCCGACCATGAACTGCCATAAAAGTAGATGAAAATGATAATTCGGGCCCGCTTATCAACTGACATCGCTTTTCACCAACATTGGGATGAACTGACAGTCAGAAATACTACATGCCGACCTACACTCACTACTAACTAGTTAGCAGGCCTTCCCCAATCGCGCCCGCAACCAAGAAGACCTCGTGGCCTACGGCTTGAATAGACAAAACGTACCAGTGCAGTGTGACCCAAGTGACTTTTGCTTGCTCCATGTTGAAATGTCTTGTGTGCCTCCCACACGCTACACGCCACTCGTAGACTCTTTTTTTTTTTAGCAGTGTCATGAGCGAATCTTTGCTTTTTGCTGCAATTGAAAGTTGATGGCATTTGCAAGAGCCTTGCTCTTGGGCTGGAGAGGGCGTGTCTCTAGCCAAGCTGGCTGTGGACACCATGTGGGCTCAGCAAAGGGAGGAGGGCGCTATTTATACTGGTCTGATTGATGCAGTGGACCTATCCGTTCAAGATGGCGACGATGTCTTGTGTTGCTGCCCAGACATGCTAAAAAGTGCTTGTTGTGATAAGGCGGAGGCTTCCCTCGAGTCAATGCATCCTCCTCAAACACAACGTGAGCAGCCGTGCCGGATTGGGTCCTGCAATGCGAGACGAAGCGGCCAATCGCTAATCTGGGCAAAGCCGTCGAGCAGCCGGGCTGAGTATCCCGTGCGAGTCGCCGATTCGCTCTGATGTGGAGACACCGTAAGCAACATAACGACGGGCAAGCTGATTTGAGCAGGCGCCGCCATAATAAATAGTTGAAGCTGACCAAGGTGTGAGGCAAGCTGACTGGCATACGCTCAGTGTCTTTTAATCGAACAACGGTGGTCATGTGATGGTATTGCTGAGTATGGGGGACCCAGGGCTATAAACACGGCCGTCTGCTACCCTGGTGAACGCAGCGTGAGCAGAGGCTGTATTGAGCGGTCACCAGGCGCTAGCCTCAATCTGACGCAGACAGAAATGGCCGTTATTAATGGCGAGTCTTTTTCCTCTCTCTTCCGTTGCCCTCAGGTATCGTGTTTTCGTGATTCCATCACAGGATAGGTAGTGTCCCCAGAGGTCTTGAGAGGGGAGGGGCGGACTGGTGGATAGTCGTGATCAGACTCATCAGTATCAGCCCCGCGGCGTTGTACCGTTGCAGAGCCGATTGCAGTGTCTGGTATGGGAAGCATTCGAATTAAAGCGCCTAGCGTACTCGAGGTTCGATTCGTGCACCAGCGGTGGGACAGAAAAGTTAGCTTGGCACCACGCAATAAATTGTACATGTCCATGTCTTGGGTCGCAGACGTCGGTGCTTGCCGTCGAGTTGCTGGCTGTGACAAAAGCTGAATGGAGGGCTTCTCGCAGATGGCACACGCAATTCTTGGGCTAATTAGTATCATCCGGGGTCTGCAGCTATTCACAGATCGTACGAGAACCACAATAGGATGCAATGGGATTCCATCTTTTTTTCGGTCAACTTGAGGAATACCCGCTATCTTGTTCCTGAAACAGTGCTCTCTTCCGCGCCAGGTCAGTGCTGAAGCTGGGCCGTATGCGCTGAGCTGCCTGAGTCGACAGTGTTTTAGATCCTTTCGATAGAAAGACGAAGATCATTCAGTATAGAGGAAAGCCGATGGATGCTCTCTTTCCTATCAGGACCGGATGAATAGTATATGGGGTCGTTGAGAATATAAGGCAGAAAGAGCTGGCGACGTCGCCTGGTATCTATCATTGCAGTAGCCAACCATTTGGATCAATGAACCTTGCGGAAACCCAGCTAACAAACTGTGCGATAAATTCAATTGGCCCACACCCCCGAGTTCGCTGCGCACGCCCTGATGGATGCCTTGGATTTGCTCGGCGGACAACGGCCTGGTCGCGCGGGATGTGTGGAAACGAGAAAGAGCATCATGTTGCATAAACGGAGCAGCAGTTGATTGAGTGTGGGTGTTGACGGCATAGCGCATGTGTTCTGATGAAGGGACTTGGGAACCAAGGAACCCAGCGGGCGGCTGTCATCAGCGGGAACCAGTATTTCGTTACAGCTGAGAATGTGCAGCGGCGGCAGCAGGACCAGACATTGGCGGCCAGCCAAAAGGGCGAAAAAGGGCTTTTCAGCCGTCCTATGTGGTGACCTTGTCTCAGAGCCTGGCACCGGCAGGACGGACATAACCGACCTCGTCACATAAATACTTAGCTGTCCGGACTCTGCGACAGCATTGCGATATGAGTGGGCTACTTTGGCAGGCACATGCCTCCCAGGTAATTAGAGGCGAGGCGCACGAAACGGATATGGCAGTATTGACGACGCCAGTCTCACTAGTCCGGCCCGGTGTGGTTCGTACCAGTATATTTGATTAGGCACGCCCGTAACCAGGGCTGTGAATCGACCTTGGGCGCACGTTGAAGGTTTTCGGGCAAGCCTATCTGGACCTATGCTTTGGCTAAAAATTGACAACAACAGGCTGACATGGGCAATGCTGCGGCGGATTGGATCTTGACCTTGGCAGTTACGCATTGAATTGAAGACTGCTTCTGTTGCTAATATTGAGCTGTCGAAGTGCGTGATGCAGGGAGAGTGTGTGGGGCAACCCGAATCCCTTTGAATGGCTGCGGTGGGTGGCGAGCGAGTCGCGTTTCACATCAGACCGATTCGCCATGTTTTGAAGATGAAGGACGAGTGGCCTCGATATTTGACAAGTAATTAGACGCGCACAGGAATCGTGCGAGTATGGTGTCGAGGGATTGCGATTCTCTGCGGTTGATGTTTGCAGCTGGCAGTTGGTAGTCGTCGGATGGGCCGCCGTTTGTCATCTTGGACGCAGGATATCCAGGCGTCCAGGTAAACCATGTAGGCCTAGATACTCTCAGTCTCCGAATAATAATAACTGCCAGGGAGTAATTTCATTCCCCGGTGTTATGGCCATCAAAGGGCTGGTGTACTGACTGTATTAGCATAATGGCGCGGGTAAAACTCCAACACTGTCCGTCCCATGGGGTCGTAAGTACCTAGGTATTGAATTGCTCGACAAGGTAAGTGGCGCCTGATGAAGAGGCTGTGGCAGCATAAGGTTATGCCACAGCGAAAACCTTGTCTGGCTGTCTGGATGACCCTCGTGCTTTTTAATTTAGGCCCGACGACGGATGGACCCAGCGGGCGGCATTGACAGGGCGGACTGATTTATTTTGCTGGTGAGATGTGAGAAGAGAGGCATGCATGGCAGTGTGCAGTGTGTTGTGGTGAGACTGTTGTATCTACCTTTACCTACTGATATCGTCTATTATGAAAGTAGCAGCTACTAGGCGATCAGGTGTTGGAATGCTAAGGTGCTTTGGTGCCTACTACTTTACTTGCTTGCCTTGCTCCAAAGTGCTTCTTCTAGTTATTCGTGGTATTTGTTGCTGGGCAGTGGCAACTACAAAGCAACAGCCCACAGCACCCACATGTGCCCACCACGGGCCGGAGCACCAGTTGACCATTTGCATCTCAACCCGTCCAACTTGCTCCAGGTCGGTACCTAGGCACTGTTTACTTAGGTAAATACTGGGTGGACATCCATTAGCTGCAACTTTATTATATGGCGAGACCGTAGACGGACGGTGGTTGAGAACATGCAACCAAGTAGTTAGCATGGTAGTGCACATTAATAATAGTCGCTGAGTACCTTTCGGAGTAATTAGTACCGACTACCAGCAGCTGGGCAAAGTCACTAGCGCTGAGGCACGACTCGCCATTGAACCTGTCTAGCAACTACCTTATACACTCGTGGCACCAAGCCTCGCCTGGCGTGCCGCCGAAGGAGGAGCAAGTATCGACAGGATTGCGGTTGTAGGAAACACGACATTTTCTCGGAGCGTCGTTGGGCATGCGCGTGATATGTAGATGCCTAGGTGCTGAGGTAATAGGGATACGGCGATGCGTTGTACGAGGTAACGCTAGTTGCAACCTGGACATGAGACGGTGGATCGATTTCAGCGCCCTGCGCCCTGTAAGTATATTTTCCAAGGTTGCCTCTGGCGCTGCTGGAGTGGCACATGTTTGCTTTGCCCACAGACGGTGGCACACACCTCGTTCTACTCTAGCAAAGTCATTTTGCCTCGACCTCTGCAAGTCCGTGCCAAACATATCGAAGACCGAAGCCAAAGTCTGTGAGACGGTCGTCCAAACAGCCCAAATCCATTGTAACAATCTAATAAACATTTTTGACAAACGGACTACCTTGCCACCCGCACGCCACAGGTACACCATCATGACCGTACACCCAGCTCGTCCCCACTCGCCAGGCTCCCACAGGCTCCCACCCATTGCCCACCACTTGCCCACCACTGCCAGCAGGCATCGGCCAGGCCTACTACCTACCTATTTACCTACCTACCTTAGGTAGGTAATAAGGTAGGCCAGCTGCCACACTCCCACGCCGCTCCCACGCCCACGCCCACACCCACGCCCATGCCCACGCTAAAATTGCCTATTATCAGTAAATGATAGCCTCCGACATTCTTCACGTAGTATCTTGGTAGGCAATTGCCAGGCACATAGGTAACTTCTGCCGCCATTCTTACTGTCAGTTACATACATGCACCCACTCCACTAGTGACGGCCAGCCCCAGCCTGTCACGGAAGACTCCAACTTAGCAGCACCACTCAACAACTCTACCACTCTACTTACCGATTTAGTGGAGGTACCTCTCCATCCACCTACCCATGCTATCCACCCAGGTACCTCGCCTCGCCCGGCCCAGTCCAGCCCACCCCAGCCCACCCCAGCTCAGGAACTCTCGCTCTCCTGCCAGCGCCTCATATCCTCCTCCTTCATATCATCCAACTTCCAACCTCGTGCCTCACTCTTACTCTTCCTCCTTCCACGGCCCTCTCGACCGCCTCTACCGGTGTCAGGTTGCTTCGCGTCTCTTGTATCCCGTTCTACAACATCATTGACCACATCGCGTCGCACCACTTGGCCGTCTTTCGCTTCCTTGCACTGCTGGCCCTGTGGGGTCCGCACTTCTACATCGCCATCGCCGGTTGCCGGTCACGCTCACTCATATAATACGTCCTCTACGCTATTCGACCCTCGGCCGGCCCTTGACAAGACATTATGCAACCTCGATAACATTTCTCTCCTCGATATTACATACTTTTCTGCGCTCGCTCTCGCTTTCCCTCTCCGCTTAAGCTACCCTCGCTTCACAGTACGCCCTCCTACTCGACAACATCCGCCTCTTGTTTCCGCTCCGTCACGATTACTGCATTATCATATTTCTCCATACATCATGGACTGCCTCAAGGTTCCAGAGGCCGGTCTGCTGTTGCAGGGCCCTTCCGGCCCTGACACCCCTCTTCCGCCTCAAGCCTTTGCTCTCTCGCTGAGTGGAGGCATTGTCGACAACCTCCTCCGAGCCGCCCGCGACGGGGATTCTATCCAGCTTGCTCTTGGAAAGAACCCTGTAAGTACTTGAGCTCTGCCGCAATATAGATTGCATCTATCCCGGAACTTGCGAAGCCATGCAGTCTGGACTGGCCGTCGAACGGCGCCTAGAGAAGCTATTGAATGCTAACTTGCGGCGGCTAGACCCTCCACTATGGCAACAAGTCTCACCGTATAGCGCGCCCCGAAACCTCTGCACCTTATGATGTTTATTTAACGCGACCCTACGAGTCATCTCGTTTGGCCGCCAGACTGCCCATCACCACCGATCTGTTCACCAAGCCCCTTCAGAGCAAGACGAAGCAAAAATCCACGTCCTCGAACAAGGAAGAAGGCTCTGGACTCGGTTCTGATGTTGAAGCAACGCAAAATGGGCTGGCGGCCCACGCAGCCGCAAAGGAAAGGTACGTCTCGTCCACGTGCCATGCATTCTACGACAGTAGCCCGGTCATACTGACCTGTTAGTAGAACACAATCGAACGAAAGGACTCCCAATGTCGGCAAGACCAGCAAGAAGAGTAAGATTCTCTCCGGTTATAATGCGATTCCCCGGTCGATAGCGACGTCACCGAATCCCAATCCGCCTCCAGCGACCGCACCCGCACCTTCAGCAGCGAAGCAGGCTTTTGAAAGAAACAAGGAGCAAAGAGTGTCTCTGGTTCATGAGCTTGCTACTGGCGAAAAGTCTGTTGACCACTTACGGCGAAAATGGGGTGGTCTACCGGAAGATTTCAAATCTGTATTGGAAAAGACGGCCGAGTACAATTCTGACACCAAGTGTTGGAGCCTGAAAAAGCCTTTCTGGAAAGAGCTCGACGTTTGGAATTACGATTACGATAGTCAGGAAGAGCGGCAAACCGCCATCGAAAGCGCTATCCGACAGTACGATAAGCAGCGCCTGTCCGCATTCGAACCTGAATGGCAGAGGCTTCTCACGAAGGAAGAGCGTGGTAAGGGCAAGTGCCTTAGTCGGCTTCAAGCATCATTGGCAAAAGGCCCAGCACAGCCGGCCCCAAAAATCAAGTTACAAAAAGCCGACGACAGCTCGACTTCCAATAAGGATGATGGAGACAATCAAAGTCTCACCAGCGACCGAAGCAGAATTGGTGGTGAGAGCATGTCGAGGACGAATTCTGCCAACAGTGTCTCGAAACCGGCGAAGCCAACCAAAGAGCCGGAGCCAAAGCGGCCTGTGTCAACAACCAAGTCGAAGCCTGCCTTGCCCAAACCTTCACCAACCAAGGCTAAGGCTGCTGTCAGTAAGACTGCTGGTGTCAAGTCGAATGGTGGACGCGTTTTGTCGCAAGCCATCATTGAGAATTCGGACTCGTCTGGGGACGAAGCGCCGCTCGCGAAATCGAAGGCAAAGCCGAAGCCAGTCGTTGACAAGGAGCCTCCCCCACGCGTTGCACCGAAACCTGCCGCTAAGTCTGCAGCTAAGCCTGTCGTCAAGCCTGCCAGCAAGCCAGCGCCCGAGAAGCGGCCTCACTATGATGACGAGGAATCCAGCTCAAGCTCGGGTACTCCACTGGCCAAGAGGCTGAAGCAGAAGCCCCCGCCACAGACTGGCTCGAAGCTCAAGGATCGAGCGCCGGTCCTGCACAACACGGCTCGTACCGCTGCGCAGACAACGGCAGGCAAGGCCAAGAACACATCGCCATTGAAGTCGTCACCATTAGCTACGTCACCGCCTACGAATGCATCTGAAATTGAATCAGATCGCCGACCGCCCGTGAAGAAACGCAAGGCGGAGATGGATAGTAGGGCGGCCGCTGTGAAACGTCCGGCAATACAAGGAGTCTCCCGAGAAGTGTTGGATAGAGCGACAAAATTCAAGCAGTACTACAACAAGTATGAGACCTTGCACTATGAGATAGAGGCGCTGGAAAATCCCGCTCAGGCACAAATCGAGCACCTTCTCCACATGCGGCAGAGGCTGGAGACGATGAAGAAGGAGTTCTACAGGACGGGGAAGCAATAAGGCATGCGCATAGCTTGTGAGGTTCGGCTGCCTCCTTTTGAAATTTTGGAGTTGTTTGAATTTTTTTTTCTTTTGGTCGGGCGCACAGCGTTTTTTGCAAAAAGGGGGACAGGTGATCAACCCCAGGAAAATATGTTGCATATGAGTCGCGGGATATATATCTTTTGGGGTGGGCAGGACTTGCATCTACAGTACCTTTGCGAGCCAGGTTCGGCTTTCTTTTTGATGATTTGATTGTTTACAGATACCACAATGATACAAAAGAAATTTGAATAACAAACAACCAGAACGTTTCTAAATCATGCTCTCCTTGATACATGTTGAATACTTTGCTATGTCGTCCTCTGTTGCCAACGAACCGCGTGTGTGGATCAGCTTAATTCTCATGTTGTACTTGGCCAACGTGGTGGCTACGCGCTCCGCGAGTGCTCCCGTCGGTACTCTGCAACGGGCCAAACGTAAACATGCATGGCTCGATACTAGCAGAGCCAGCCCTTGAGAGGCCCTTGTCCTACCAGGCTAGGGTCGGGGGAACGGGTGTCCAACATAGCTTATAGGTAGGTAGTAGGTAGGATGTGAGGCATTTGCGAATAATACCAGTAGTTATCACGGTAGCGATTCAAAGGGGTCCAACGAAGCCCCCACGTTGACGGGATCTCGACTTATGGCTGCGGGTGGGCGCCTCTGGGGACCTCTCGTCAGGCGAAAACCAACGTATGCGTGGAGGAGGAAGGTAAAGGGACCGAATTTGCCTGGACAGATGGATATGGTATTAGGAATGATTTACCTTTTGACTATTTGTGCTGCCGCGATGGCCTTCTATGAGTGGCTGCTCGAGAGGACCGGTGGGCTTTGTGTGTGGAATTACACGGATCTTTGTGTGTATGCAAATAGGTTCTTTGTGCGTCTCTGGGATTTAGCGCCATATACAGAGTAAAGACAGTAAAGACCAAGTGAAAGAGAGGCGACACAAACAGGGGCTATCTACAAAGCTTATCTCGAGTATCGCTTCGCCGTTGTTCTCCACCTCGGGTGTTTCGAAGCGACAAACAGCGCCGCCGGCTGTCATCCGTCTATGGCTCGGGCCACGAATTATCTGTTGCAGATGTGACAACAGCTCAGCTACGAGAGATGAGCTCCCCACCGGCCTGGCCTGTCTAGAGCTGGGCTCGAGCTAACGGCACGATTTAAAGAGCGCCATTGCTCGCCGTCCAGCGTTACAGGTCGAAACGCGGTACATCTCTTCCATCGTAGGGGTCGAGCTCCCGTGGCCGTTCAGCGATTTACAACGCGAGAAAGTACTGGGCGATGGCCCGCTCATACATATTATAATGCTGCGGGAGGTATGTTTGTCTGTGATATCGCGTGGGCGCTGGCCTTCTGCGGCGCCGGGCTGCGAGCCGTTTGAGCTAGTGATTTGCGAGCCAGCGTTTGCGGAATTTGCCTGTCGACACTCCAAGATGTGGGCGAGCGCGCAAATGCTATTGCAGTAGTTGCCACGGCTCAGCGCGACGTCGTTGGTTCGGCTTCTCGACGAGTCACTAGGCCAGCCGCCTGTGCTAGAGCTCAGCACCAGTTCAGGTCTACCGAGTTTAGCAGCCAGCGGGCTCTCGAAGGTGATGTGACGCTGAGCGACCTGCTCGTCATTCTGCCGAATCCGGGGCGCACTGTGGTGGCCAACAAACAGGTCGTGGCGGCGTGCCGCGGAGAGGCACTGGCCGGATGACTAACGTGAGGAAGCGAGATGATACGAGCCATGAGCTCTTCGGCGAGCCGCATCAGTTTCTGGTAAGTTTGATGGAAAGCCTTGGTAAATTGTCGGTAAATAGGTAGGGGGTGACGTACGCTGATGTGGTGATCTGCCTAGCATGTGTTGGCCGCTGACCCTTGTACGACGACCACCCTGAATTGCTGAGTCGGCCATTTCTTGCAACTTGGCGCCTGATTCGAATATATAGTTGCAGTCATGCCTACGAAGCACGATGCGGCCGCAGTCATGTGTATAGAAGAGTTCGGACAAGCAAACTCGCCCTGGAGCCGCCTTCATTCTGCAAAGAAAAGGACGGATTTGACTTGAAGACCAGTTTGCACCTAAAGATGACCGGAGCGGGTAGGACAACAGCGGTAACGAAAGAAACGAGACGGCTAAAGGGAGCGTTCGCCTCTAATTGGGAATCGTTTCGCGAGGGGGCGTCCGGCTGTTGGCAGAGGAAGTCGAGCGAGAAATATTGGCGACAACACTTAACGACAACGACCTAGACGATAGACCGTACAAATTGTACCATAGAAGAACAGAGAAGAAGGAATTAGCAGAAGAGCCAGAAAGTGGTGGTCGATGCAGATTGACCGCTCTCGGAGGACATGTTGCGAATCATCATGGTGCCAACAGCCCTCATGACCACGCCACCATTTGCACCGCATTTTCACATCGTACGCTTTAGTTTCGCAACGAAACGAACCTGAAGCGACGTCCCTCTTTCAAAATATGAGGACGCTTGAATCCTTCCAAGATCAATATGGCCGGTATGCACCTCCTCGCGAATGTGGTCGCGAATGGGGCCTTTCCCTGATGCTCTCGACCTTCATCGCCACTGCCTGCCAAAGAAGGTTGCTTCCTACCCACCATCTTTCCCGGCTCTTCGACTCACTCTAGGCTGCCTAAAGAGGCAGTACTTTGCTTCTATCTTACAAAGCCACCAATACGGACCAAAAATCATTCGGTAAGAGGTCGAGCACGGCTCCTCGCCTCATTTCTCCCGCCTTTTAGGCGACAACCGACCAGCTCCATCGTCGTTTCTTTGTGCGTGCGGTCATCAGCTTGCGTCATTCGCGCAGAAAATGGGATATTCTGGAGCTGTACGACCTGAAGCACGATGATAGTTCGCGCCGCCCTTCCGCTCGGTAAGGACTGAGCCTGCCAGTTCGGCAGCGGCCGGGAAGAGGGCGACGCAACAACAGCGACCAATGAACGATCGACATGAAGCACACACGACATGACAGGTCACGACAGGCAGGTCAAATTGGTGGTTGCATACCAAGCGGTAGGTATTACAAGCCAGCACTCAAACGCGGTCATACACTATGCACTCTAGTTCTACCGGCAACACGACGTGTTGATACAGAGTCAAGCCGCACACGGAGATGGAGAGTGGTCTTGCCAGGAGAAAATTGTCAGGGTGAGACGCTAAAGGTATGGACTCAGATGGCACAAATCTACATGCAGCGTGGTATCATCGTTATTAGCAGCCTCTATGCAGCCATGAGCGTGATAGCGTCTAGAAGGCACGCCCAATTTCAGGCTTGTGTTGCCCAGATGCCCCCCCAGAGTAGCGGCCTCGTGCCCTATAATGGGAAGGACGAAGAATAGTAACGCATGTTGCAGGTTCAAACGACACGGAGACGACTTTATAAACCTATTGGACGAAAAATAGGGCACCGACAGAAGGAATAGTCACCAGTACGCCACCGACGTCGTCGACACGAAAATAGAGGCGAGGTTTTCTCGTCGAGCTGGAAGTATTTGCCATGTCTGGCATCAGGAAGTTGGATCTGAACAGTGATTCATTAATATATTGAAGAATCTCTCTAAATAAGTCATGTTTTCTGTTTCTCTTAGCCGAATATTGCAAGCCATAGCGTAGAACAAGGCAAGTAGGGTGGGAGAGGCGTTAGGACTAATCTCGATTTGGATTCGAGGGGGGGGGAGAAGGAATGGTGTAGAACTTGAATATTTATTTCTGGACTCCTATAAAGACTTGAGCCTTCCCGAACACCTCCTGGTGGTTTGCATCGTCACCCTTGGGCGCTACTACAAGGCACACGGTCTGCAATACACTTTACTTGTAAAATTATTCCAAAGAGTTACTTTTTGGGCAGAAATATATTCTTGAACGTCTGGATTTTTTATTCTTTTTCATTTCTTCTTTCTGCAGCCATCGACGCGAAGGCTGCTTTGGTTGCCCACTGCTCTAACATTTCCTTTCACCTCCAACAACGAACCGCGTGCGACTTCAAGCATCAAAGCAACCGCGGCAACTTTGCTCACAAAAAAAAAAGCATACCTGGACTATTTCGAACTGTTTGCTCTGACAATTCATTCGAATCGTGAGTCTATCCCCCCCCCTCCCTCCTCCTCCTCCTCCTCCTCCTACTTAACCCATCTGGTTGAAATCTTGCCCTTGTCACTCCTCTCACTCAGCTCTTGCTGTGGCGCCATCGCTCCGATTCAATAAATCACTGACATGGATTCCGTCTACCGATATTCAGTTGATACTTGATCGAAACCCTCCATTACATCAACGATGGCCGGAAAACCACAGTACAGCGATGCCGAGATCCTCTGGTTCGTAAAACAGGTCTTTGAATACAAGATCAAAAATGAGGATCTGGTATGCCAAGGCTTCAAGGAAAGATTCGGGCGAGAACTCAAGTCACATCAACACAAATACCTCAAGGGCAGATATGGAAGAGATCCTGCTTTCAAGTAAGTTTCGAATATATACCTACATCATCCCCCAATTTTGTGAACACCTATGAATCCGTGACATTGACGGCTAATATATAATGTTGGCGGGAGCGCAGCTGCCCTGCAATTACTGGAATTGCATTTCTGGTCAAGCCAGCGATCAGTGAGGAGGCTCAGCTACCGATTGTTCCCCTTGTACAAAATCTCACAGTCATGGCCTGCCCTACGATGGAACTGCATGGCAACGTTGACCAGTGTTTGAACTCCATCCAGCCTATGGAGGGGGACGGCAATGTTGGTCAAATTCTGAACCCCAGCCAGCTCATGGAGGGATATGGAAACGTTGGCCAAAGTCTGGGCTCTTGTCAGCCCATGGATGGGTATGGCAACGTTGGCCAAAGTATGAACTCCAGTCAGCCCGTGGATGGGTATGGCAACGTTGGCCAAACTTTGAACGCCAGTCAGCCCATGGAGGCGTATGGCAACGTTGGCCAAAGTATAAACTCCAGTCAGCCCGTGGATGGGTATGGCAACGTTGGCCAAGGCTTCAACGGCGGCAGCAGCGGTATGGCCATGGCAAACCACTACACTACAGCTCGGTAAGACTGCAGTCACCATACCTGCACCAGTCACTTGGGATTTGAAGTCGTTCGTGCTTGATACTGAAGGCATGGCTAACTCGTCCAAATAGACACCCTACCACCAGCAACAACCCCCGACAGACCACAGAGAGTCCTGTACCCGTACCGCGGCGAGCCGACCTCTCCGGAATGTATACAGCATCTCGGGTTCACAGATCTGAGCGCAGACACCGAGCAGCACGTGCTGCTGCCTATCAGCAGGCACAGGCGGCGGTACATGCGGACGAGCAGGTCGAGAGGCAGCTGCAAAACAGGCAGCTGCAAAACAGGCAGCAAGTGCATGGGACGCGACAAAATATCGAGCGGCTGCAGATGCCGGGGATTCCTCAACCACAGTACCCCGCCAACCAAGTGAGTCAACTCCATGGCCCTCTGCCCATAGCTAAAGATGGTCGTCTGCGTATGTTCATCTAGATTGGCTGCTAAATCCTCTTCCATAGACTCCAATGCTTTGGCCGCAGGCCAACGTTTCCCCGTCCACACAACAGGAACACTTCAGCCACGGCATGCACCAAGCGCAAGGAGTTACTCACCAGGAAACCTTTGCGAGCGAGCAGCTACATTGGACAATGAATTCTCACTCAGCCCACCAGCCCCCCGCAGCTGTTTATCCCCAGCAAGCGACGTATATGAGCAATCACAGCCAAGAGCTCCTAACACAGCGGTGGATCGAGACCCAAGCAAATTACCAGCAGGGAAGACAATCTGCGGCGCCAGCGGCGTACATGGGCAATCATGGTCAAGAGCTTGGAACAGGGCCATGGAACGGGACCCAAGGACCTCACTTGCAGGAAATTCAATACTCCGCGCCGGCCGCGCCGGAGGCTGTCTTCAGTGCCCCCGAGCAGGGTTCCTGGGAATTCGCCCCCCAGCTGGGCGCACCCGACTTGGCCACATTTAGAGCGACGGAAGAGAACCAGCAGGAACCAGTACAAGGTATGCAGAACCCCCATGAGCGCAATGCAGAGCCGCAACCCTCCGCTGCGCTTTCACGTGGGCAATTGCAGCAGAGCGAGCCGCTCTCACGTGGAGATCCGCAGCAGAGCATGCCGCTCTCATATGGAGAATCGCAACAGGGCATGCCGCTTTCACGTGGAGAGACACAGCAGAGCGAGGCGCTCTCCCAGGAAAGTCAGGCTGCCAATGGAAATCTGCAGGGACAGACTTCTGCCAGACAACCTAGTCCTTTCAGCTATCAGGTTATCAGCATCCAGCACCTTCAGCAGCTACTTGCCGGGACCAGCAACGGTACTGAGAATGCGAAGGAGCAAGACGGCGAAGTGGACGACTTCAACATTGCGGATTTTATCAATCTCGAGAATGCTCCGTGAGAGTCCAAGTCCATCGTCAAGCTCCAGGCATAGATACCATCCAGTGTCGACGATGCAGTGTCGCCAGACAGACTCCAGCAGAAGTCTTCAGCCTGGAAGAGTAACTGAATGACATCTCCGGTTATCGCAATCATTCTCTCATGTTACGGCTGCATGTTGCGTTTCTTTTTGGATTTGTCATCTCTTTCAAATGGAACATGGATTCTTGGAAACTCGTGGGGTAGCTTTATACTTGTATACTTGCGAGCGAATCTCTTTCTTCCCCATCCCCTTCCCAAATGCCACCTTATTCTTTAGGGTTGCATTCCCCTTTTCAATCAACGAAAAGGGGTGGGAAAAGTAGAGCGATTGGATGATACTTGTTTTTACAAACCTGTCAGGAGGTTGATTACATTGTATGTCCCTCTTGGCAAGTCAGTGTGTGGGTTTTCGCACCTATCAAAAGCGGATGGATATAAGGCGGGATCGGCTGCCTTTAGCGTTGCATTTTTTTTTTTCTTTTTTGGTTTGGATAAAGTCTTTTTGCTTTTCATATGATACCCCCAACAACTTTGGATATTTCCTTTCTTGGCTATTATTTTGCTATCTGCCCTCTCCGGCGTAGGCAATATTGGATTTACTCTGGCACATTGTTACTTTCTTACAAGATAACTTTGTCTATTCCTGCTTTCTCGAGTATTAATTTAAATTTGGATATTTCACTCTTTTACACTACAAAGTTTTAATTCAAAATTTGGAATTCGTCATCTGATTGCAGTAAATGCTCCTTGTATAAAAACGCCATATTCAAAGAAAGCAGGAATAAAAAAAGAAGTGGTCATGTCTCGTCTGTAAGGATGCTGGGGGTATCTTGCTGTGTCTGTGATGTGTGTGTGTGAGTGGTGATGAGTACGGGTTGTGGTGGCTGATGAGTGCAAATGTGTCACCCGCCTGGCGTATTTTCGTTTTCTCTAGTCTATCCGCAACTGCGGTGTCAGACTTGTATGATGAGGTTGCGTCGAGAATCTGCCTCTTCGAGCGGAAAGCTGCACACAAATTTGAACAGCTCTCTCAAGTAGCCATATCGGGACTGGGATGTGCTGATCATGATCTGCACAGACTTGGCCAAGTCTTGAACAGACACTCTCTTCGTCCGCGAGGACAGCACAAAGCTGCTTCGCGGAACGAAGCCATCGGTCAGAATGGACTCTTTGTACTGCTGTAGCAAAGTGGCATGCGTGGCAAGAGAACCAAACGCTCCAGGCTGCAGTTCCGATACAAATTTCTGCAGTGCCGTATTGCCCGTTTTTACATCTACAATAGCCTCCTTGTTGAATCCAAGCTGAACAGCGGCGCGCAAAACGAGAACTTTGGCGCGTGTCACGTTGAGGTCCTCGGTAGCCGTAGTTGTGGTGGCAGTGCTCGATGTTCGGTTACTGTTGTGGGAGTAGCTGGACAAGTTGGAAGCGCTACTGGGCCAGCGACTGCCTCGACCACCATCGCTGCTAGGACCAAGCACCATGATGTTGGGCATCTGAGGGGATCGGCTCTCCGGAGAAATTGGAGTATCTTCAAACTCGGTGACTGGGGTCTCGGGCACCTTGGACGGCTTTCTTGGCCGTTCTTCTTGGTATGATGACCCTTTGCTGCTAGTATCTCTCTTGGAGCGCGAGGAATGGTTGGAAGAACGACTTTCCCTGCCCGTGTGTTCCGGAGAAGGATAGGAGAAGCTCGTCTGGCTGGGCCGGGGCGTGCTTCTCTCGGACCTGGATGCACTGAGTCCTTCGCGGAACAAGTCGTTAAGATTGTAAGTAGCTTCAATAGCAGCGACAAGAAGGTTCTCGTCTGCAGGATTCCCGTCTCGTCGATTTTGACGAATACTGAAGAGAACTTCTGTCAAGGACCAGCAGGCCTTCAAAATTCTGTCCGAGTCGTCCTGCAAAGTGGTCCGTTGCTTCATCAGTCGGTGACAGATGGTGACGTAAAAGTCAAGGGTCCGCTCTCTGAACTCTTCGGGGAGGTTTCGGTTATCTTGTCCACTGTAAAGACTATTCATTATGAGTATGCCGATGGACAGGAAATGCCAGGCAGCGGGATTCTTACTGGTTGTTCAATTCAAAAATGACGCGCAGCATGGAGTCGAATACCTCATCCTTTCTTGGGCGGAGTTCGAATAACGCCTGGCAGAATTTGCGGCACAAATTCAAGCCGTCACGGACATTGAGAGAATCTTTCTCGCTGCTTTCGTCGTTTTTAAGTCGCTCACAGAGCTTCCAACACGTCTGCCAGGCATAAACATGAGTATCGGAGACTGAAGAGCTGTTTAAATCTCGCTTTCTGCGCCGTGTGTTGTAGCTGCCGAATTCGAGACAGCAGGTCCATGCTGTGTTAAACAAAAGATTGAGTCGTTCTATCTCATTGTGTTGTCCTCGAAGCTGCGCCCTGCCGAAAAGTCCTTCGCCGTCGGAATAGAGGTCATCATCATCATCACCTTCGGCTTCCGTCTGCTCCTCGATTTCTACCAGATGAGTCAATCGAGTCCCGTGATCTGCTTCGAAACAACTTACTTTCGAGGCTGCTTGTGCTGCTGGAGCGCAAGCGACTGCTTTCCGATAGCATGTCCTGAAGGTCTTGGGCGCGCGGGGTGGCACTGTCCAGGCTGTACCTCACAGGCTTGATGTCCGTCTTTACGGGAGGGAGATCATGGTAGGCCTATAATCGTAAACAGTCAGTCATTTCGCAGCAGGTCAGTTTCGGTACATTCTCACGCTTGGGGGGCTGGAAGGCAACTTGGCTGCATCCAACTTCGGTGATGATCTTTCGCCAGTTTGGCTTTGGCGCGTTGTAGACTCTTTGGAGGTCTACGGGTACTGTCAGCAAAGCTCGCACTCGAGGAGCAATTGATCCTCGCCTACCCAGCTCCGGAAGCTCTCGGGAGCATGGATAACGGAGTTTGACTCTTCTGTGCCCTGCTGATGGACGCTATCAGAAAGAGTTGTAGTAAGAGGTAAAAGCTGTTGATTATCAGTATCAAGTTTGGGAAGTGGAAAAAGCAGGAGAGGCCACCTCAGTGTTTTGTGTGGGGTCACCGTCTTGGGGACTAAGCAGGTCATCGGCGACATCATCCTCGATTTCGGTAGTTTCTGTGCCGTTTGAAGTAACAGGCGAAGGACCGACCAAATCGCTGGGGCTTAGCAGCTGATTTGGATTGGGGTTGGAGGAGATCCTCTTGGCAGAGCTAGGGCGCAGAGAGCCGGAGCCCGTCGCCGACGGAGGAGAAGATCTGAAGTGCGGGTGTTAATAGCAGAAGGTCAACGACGTATGCGAGAAGGGGTTAGAGATATACCGAGGTCTGAAAGTGAGAGGGGATAACGGAGAGTTTGCGCTAGCAGATGAATCGCCTTGGCGAGCCATGTTGAAGGATGGGCTCTCGCAAATTGAATGGAAGGCAAGAGGTTCGAGAGACATGGCGAGGTGCAAGGCAACGGCCAAAGTGGGTTACAGACTGTAGCCTGCTGACAGAGTGCAATTGGCGCAGGATATATACACACAAAAGGACTGGCAGTTGCTGGAGCAATATTAAATCCTTGAGTATGCCTTGAGCTGTATATATTGTTTGCCGAGCGAAGAGCTTGAGGCGGCTGCGACAAGGCGGGATGAAGGGATGTCAAAGTAGGTAGCTATTATGGTAAAGTGCCTGGCCGGACAGAGCGAGGCCGGGTGGGGGAGCCGGGAGCCACAAACCCAACTGCAGAGGGCACTGAAACGGTCGCAGACGTGAGGCTTGGGGCGACGATGGAGTTGGTCAAGCAGAAGCAGGCTGCAACAAGACCGACGACGACGACGAGGAAGACGGCTGGGGGTGAGGTTGAAAGGATGAGAGGAGAAAATGTGGTGGATGGGAGCAGCAGCTTAAAAGAAGAGGAAAAGAGCAAACGGGCGATGGAGCTGCGCGGGTGTGGTGCGCAAGGTGCAGGCTGCATGCAGCTGGTTGGCGGCGGCGGCGGCGGCGGCGGCTTCATTCGATGACTGGCTTGCGGGCTTGCGAGGGACAAGAGTAACAAGCTTGACCATGAATTTGACCATAATAACTTGAACAACGATCAAGGGCAATTAACAGCTTCACAGGTAGACCAGGTACTTGCATGTAGCAATGCCACTGGCGGATGCAGGCGCGTTACCTCTGCTGTACTTTCAATGCATGTTGGCCGCTGGGACCCAGAATGTGGAGGGAAATCCCTGTCGTGCGGTCCTGCAGATGCGCCTCTTCCATCTTAGCTGCCTGCCTCGCTGGCCGGGGATGGACGTGGAGGGCAATGTCACAATGCACAGGCAAGATTTGGCATGATAATGAGACATCAGACAAGTGAGCTGGTTGCTTACGCAGTCATGGGCTACTTTTGTGGCTAATCACCTACCAGTATGCAATTGGTAACTTCAGCCGCTGCGTGTTTTGCGTTGCTGCGCAGATATGCAGTCAAGCTCAAGCTAATACGGTAGACAGACGCCTCGGCCGCCAGAGCTGCACTCCCCTCCATTATTTACGCATCTTGACCCGGGATCTTGACCATTGGTAGAGCGGCGTTGAAATGCCCTGCACTTGCATTGCGTGATACATCAAGTGCTGTCCTTGCCAGCACATGTTCGTCCAGTATCGACAACAGAAGGCGTTGATCCAGGTATTAGCTACCTATTATTGTAAATACTGTATATGCTCTGAATTTGCTAACGCTCAGAACCCGGGGCCGGTCAGCCAGCTTCCGTCGATGCCAGCCTTCTTGTGCGGCCACCCCATCTTGTACCGAGTCACTACAGTGGGACGTGTAACGACAACTTGAAGCAAAAGGCGAACTGGTTGCACAACACGGCGAACTTTGTACAGCCTTCTTCTTAATTATTCCTGATTCTTGACTTCCTTTGGACTCTTTTAGTGAACGTGGGCCAAGGCACCAGCACCTTGATGATGTGACCATCCGACTGCTGACTTACAAAAAAAGCCATGTCTTGGTCCCCTGCAGGCTGCAGGCAACCACTGGTAACCGCCAGAGGCTTGCACTCGCAACGTGGACAGGCATCACTACTCACCAACAGGCACAGGCGGGGTTAGCTTTCTGCGCAAACATCAGCATCGTCAACCACAATACCCACAAGCCAGCATCGACTTCTCGTCCATCACCGGAATAAATCCGCTCGACATGGTTATCCAATTTTCATCTCCTCCGATTTCCCTTTACAAACTCCGATCATCTGGCACTGGCGCACGCATACCTGCGCGGACTCGGGCCTAGACTACAACACACCATCTGCCAAGCTTGGTCGCGAGGCTGCAACACTATCCCGACAAAGGCATAGCCATGGTGTTCGTCCTCTGGAGCAACTCTTCCTCGCCCAGTCAAAACACACCTGGACCGGGGCATGACTGCAGGTAGTGTATCGACCTTCACTGGCCCGCCGGCCGTGGGCCCTCCATGCAAGGCGACAGGCTTCGGCGCTTAAATTCTGGTGCGTGGCTGTCATTAGCCAACGATTGATGAGAATGCTGCGAGATGGTGTGGAGGGGGGTTGCTTCTTTTAACACTCGTGATTTTTTATCTGGTCTAGTAGCCACCCAAACCACCTTTATCGACGGTCTGAGCTCTGGCCCGACACCACTGCAACAATCTTTTTTTGTCAATCGATGCCGCTTCGCTCCCTGAATAGGGCACCGGCCGAACTGCTGAGTTCAGCCTCGCCCGGCCTGCAAAAAATCCCAGCATTACACCCTTCAGCCATCGAAATTCCTGTCTGTTCTGCCTTGTCTGCCGCTCAGCTACTGATAGAATGGCCATTCCCTGCTACCGCCATTCCATAGGCACCCATGTCGCCTTCTAGCGTGGGAGCGTGGCCAGGCTGCTCTGGGGGTCTGGGCCCAACCGACTTACATCGTGAGACAGACAGCGTGGTCTACTCCGCAGCCCAATTGTGACTGGTTGCTTGGTCCCGGCAATCTGGGCCCGGCGGCTTCACGTCCATTGTGCTCGCTTTCTCGTTCTAACTTCAGCGGGGGCCTCCACACTAAACCATCTTGAGCTCCCACGACGATCGCGACAGGGTTGCACAACAAAGCTGCCCAAGCTCTGGTGGGGATAACTGGAAAGATGTTTTGAACAGAACTAGCGAACTACGGATTTACCCCGAGAGGCGATATTGCAAGTCCGTCGCCGACTGATGGCTTCGCTTACCGCTGCTACCCAAACTGCCGCCTTGGGACGCCGCTGGTTGGAGCCAGCGAATAGCCACTGTGGCTTTCAGCCGATACGTCGCTTATAAGTTCTCGTCCGTCTTGGAATCCGTACTAAATTCCGTCCATATTGGTGTACAATGCCACCCAACGCATGGCACCGCATGATGGTGCATTCGTAACCATTGCTTCTGGCAGCACAATACTTCGCTTCATCGAGGCGACACTTCCTGCACCGTGCTAGTCCAGAGCTTGCAGACAGACCTCCTTTTGAGCGCCAAGTCGCGTCTCTGGCAGACCACCACCACTAACACGACACATACACACTCCCTGGCGTCGCGTAGGCATGCCAAGGTTGACCGAGTCTTTACGGAGTGGGCAGGTCCCGTTCAACCGGCCGGTCACTTCGTAGGGTGGCCTTCCGGGTCGTGCTCACCGGGTGGTCGTATCCGCACCTCCACACGCTGGACTGCCTGCTGGATGACGTGGAGGCAATATGTTCCACAGCTCACAACCTTTCGGCTCGCAGAAGTAAGCCAAAATACATAATCATTGACGTGTAATACCGGTGAGGCTGCCCACATGGCTACTCTTACATCATGCACCCTATGACATGCGTGCTCAGCCATGGCCGACGCCTTCCTGCCGTGTAACGTACAGCCGCGGTAAGAGAATCGGGCTCGCTGCAAAGTAATGCCCCCGCCACCCGAAACCGTTGCAGGATCTTTGCAGAACACTTTTTATAGCAGAGCCGGGAAATACCTAGTAGGTTTCCCGCCGACCGAGGCATATATTCCACCCCTTGGGCGCGGCTTCGACCTCTAGACCTGCCTTCACCTCTCTCCGCTCGCATTGGCCACCTCCCCGTCACGTTCAACTGTATGTTGGCAGACGCTGAGACATCCATTTGAATATGTAAACGTGCCTGTAATATGAATATCGCGAGAGCTCCCTTATTATACGCCATACCATCTAGCAGTGAAGAAAAAAGTACCCCAAACGCCGTCCTATGAAAGCCTGCACGCCGCTTCGATGCGGGCTTTGTACTTTATGCCAGTTCGTTGAGCTTCTGCTTGATCTCGCTTCGGCCGTCGGGGGTGTACCTAAATAATCAGCCGGTTAGCAATCTGTCGCTCCCGAGCCGCCAAGTAAGCGCGAGTGGTCGTACTTGAGGAGTTTCTCGATGAGGTCGACGTGGGTCATGATCATGCGGCGGCAGCAGTAGCGCTTCAGTCCAAGTTCGTCCATGGCATCGCTAGATTATTAGTTAGCAAACTGTGCTCCAGGACACATCATGATATCGTACCCGTCAGTCTTCCTGGGGTCCGCAATGAGCTGCAAATAGCGTTCCCAGAGGTCGCCAGTGACCTGCGCAAGGTTAGTCAGTCGCGCGCGCGTCGCAAAGTCGAGAATCGTCGTCTTCGTACCTTGCCACAGGAGAAGCAGCGGATAGGAATAATCATCTTGGTTATCAAAAGGCAGCAGTCACTTTTTTCCGATTTTATTTGACGACGCTTCGGCTGCTGGCAAAAGTCACGAATCAATCCGAGATCAAGTTCGTGCTGCTTTCTGAGGGTGGAACACTTGGATTTTCTCTGCGCCCGATGTTTCCCCGACACCACCAAAGAAGAAAAAAGCGGCCGCCTTATCTTATCGCTCAGAAAAAGTTCACCAAAATTTCATGCGCTCGCTGTGAACCAACTTTTCCTAGCCTCGAGCCCAACCTTTTTTGCCAACGCCAATCGTGGTACACCAAATTGATATACACGAACCCACGATGGCTGGACAACGGGCGCAGCGTGTCAAGGTCGACAAAACAAAGAAGCGCAAGAGAGACAGCAATGAAAACGAAGTCAAAGCCAAAAGAGTTCGCCCTCAAGATGCAGACGGAGAACTCGCCGAGCCGACCTCGACAAAGGATCTAGCGCAAAGGCTTGATCGCTCGGATGCCGCCTGGAAGATCTCCAAGCCTATGGGAGGACGCATGCTGGACATTGACCCTATTCTGACAGACGATGGAGAGTGAGTTGCAGTCTTTTCGACTACAATTTGCACCAGCCAATACTAACAGCATCTGAAGATACCTAATCCTGACCTACAACACCTCGATCCAAGTATTTTCCGCCACCGACTCTCTGCTAGTGAGACGGATACCCGTCAGCAGCATTGATGCCTCCGCCCCGCAAGGCTCGAAGCCATCTCCAATCGTTGCCACCCGCCTATCGAAACAAGATACCGACTTTGTCTGGGTTGCCTGCGCGGATGGCCGAGTACACCGCATCAACTGGACACAGGAGTCAAAGAATGTCGATAGCTTCCAAACCGCTTCCAATACAGCCCGCGCCATGTCCATTGTACCTTTTTACGCCCAGAGTCGCTCCAAAGAGGTCGTCATCGTGGCCGAATCCGACAAGTCGACGCGCATTGAATTGGTTGCATACGAATGGGACCTGGTGTCGGCTCCCACGTCTCAGTCGCTAGTCTCTCTCAAACGTCAGGGTAACGGTATTCAGCTTCTCGAATCAACCAAAGACGGCCAGTTCTTGGTCGGCGCCATCAACGACCGCCTATTTCTCGGTGTCTCCAAGCAGCTTCCCGCCAAGTCGGAAAAGCTGCAGTATGAATTCTTCTCTTTCGACACGCCGGATCTCATTACAACTCTGGACCTGCGCGCATATAAGCGGTCTTCAAAGCACGCCCGCAGCGAAACTGAAAAGGTGGTCGATGTTATTGTTGGCGGTGCTCGCGGCGGTATCTATCTTTACCACGACGCTATTGCCCGATGCCAGGCAACCGAATCCGGCAAGCAAACTGATAACACAATACACGCTCAGAAATTCCACTGGCATCGAAAAGCCGTTCACTCGGCCAAGTGGTCCAGGGACGGCAATTACATGATCTCTGGTGGTTCCGAAAATACGCTGGTGCTGTGGCAGATGGATACCTCCAAGAAAGACTTTCTCCCCCATCTTTCGGGAAGTGTAGAGAATATCGTGGTATCTGCCGACGGCGCCTCTTATGTGGTGCATCTCGACGACAACTCGACAATGATCATTTCTACCTCTGAACTGAAGCCGTCAGCGTATGTATCTGGTATCCAGTCTGCCGCCGCCAATGTTCAAACCCCCAAAGACCAACTCGTCAAGCGTGTATGGGAGGTCCAGGAACAAGTTCGCCAGCGCATCCCTGCCGCAATCCGCTCCAACGCCCCGTCTCGCCTGCATGTCTGTGTTGGAAGTGGCAGACAATCCACCATGTCTGGCCGCTTTTCGGCGCCTTTTCTCCAGGCATTTGATCTCGAGACCTTTACCAGCATCTCGAAGCAGGCTCTTGCAAGAACACATCCCACTGACATCAATACGACGAACAAGGGACAGATTATCGATGAGCCTCTGGTTACCCACGTGGAATTTTCAGGCGATGGCAAGTGGCTTGCCAGTGTAGATGACTGGCAGCCTGCTGCTAGAGATATCGACAACGTTAGCCCCGATCTGAGAGAACAATTTATTCGAGAGCGTCGCGAGGTTTATCTAAAGTTCTGGGAAGTGCAAGATGACGATACTGTCGCCCTGGTCTCACGAGTCAATGGACCACACGCAACTTCGTCCTCGGAGCCTGTGCTTGATCTTGCCTCGGACCCTTCGTCGACATGCTTTGCTACGATTGGTGGCGACGGTCTTGTGCGTCTGTGGTGCCCAAGAACGAGGCACGCCAACGGTATTGTTGCCAAAGGCGCCAGTGGCCAGAACACTGTTTCTTGGGGCTGCGCACAGGTTATTCCGGTCGGTGAGGGCTACGGAGCCGGGGCTCTCACTGATATGGCTGAATCGTCTACACCTCAGGGTAAAATCACGTACTCTGAAGATGGCTCTACAATATTCGCCGCCTTTGGTTTCTCCGATCTTGGATCAGTATATGTGATTGACGCAGCCTCCGGAAAGATTGTGCGCATCCTCGAGGGACTTTGGGAGGGCAAATTGCATGCTATCTGCACACTGTCACCTTTTGTCGTTGTGCTATCAGATATACTCCACGTCTACGACATTGTAAGCGACGAGCTGCGATATGGTATCGTAGCACCTCAGATTCCCGGCATGGAAGACTTGCTGCAACTTGCCGTTGACCACACTTCGGGCCACTTTGCCGTTACACTGCCGATTGATAAAATCTCCAGCATTGGAATCTTTAGCCCCGAGGATCCCGAGCCCTTGATGGTCCGCAGCACACCACACCGCATCATCAGTCTGACCTCAGCCCCCGGCACAAGTGGCTTTCTTGCCCTGGACGACGCCGCGCAAATATGGACTGTGACAGAAGGATCCGATCCGTCCTCGCTCATCACTGCGCAGCCGCTCCATGACATTCATCTGGACGGCCATGTAGACGAGGGCGCTGCGAACGGAGAGGTTGCAGCTGCCGCTGAAGATGACGTTTTGATGGCTAGCGACGATGAGGAAGCTGCTGAGGAGGATGCCACAAATGAAGCCATGGATGTGGACATGGACGATGTGCCCACGAGTGTCATCTCACAACAAAGTCTAGCCGACATATTCAATGCTGCGCCGGCTTTTGCTGGCCCCTCGGTGGAGGACATGTTCTACAAGGTGACCGGGCTGCTGGAAACGAAGCCGCTTTCTTCTTAGGTCGAGCTGCTCGATGGGACATTGTATAAAATGAAGAGTAACGAAGCAACAAAAGGCATAGGGATGATCTATAGGCTGTCCGGAATCGGAGCAGAGTGGCGCGAAAGATGACCCCACCACAGAGCTTCTGGCTGCGACAGAAGACGGACGGCGCGTGCGGGGGAGCTGGCGCAATAGAGTTGCAACCAGTGAGTGGACAAGGCGATGGCGCCATTCACCAGCATTCATTCGGCAACAGGACTACTATGGTAGACTTGAATTTTTTTTCATATCATGGAGCATATATCGACAGAGCATTGTACATAAGCAGCAAAACAATCAACTTTTCTCCAACATCCTGCCTCAAATTAGTGCGTCGATTGAAGCTTCTCAAGCTTCGCGCCGACGCCCAAACTAAGCATGTCATTTACGTCGATTCCCATCTTGGATCTGGCCGAGGCCAAGGACTCGGCGACCAAGCCCGAGTTTTTGAGGCAGCTCCGCCATGCGCTTATGGAAGTCGGCTTCCTGTATCTCAAGAATGTCGGAATTCCAGACAGCCTGTTTGAGCAGGTGATTGAACAGGGCAAGGCATTCTTTGATATACCCGAAGAGGAAAAGTGAGTTTACAACGGCGCGAGATTTGAAGCTGTCAAAGTCTTTGAAGCTGTTGAATATACCTGCTCACCTCACGTGTTGGAGCATGGCCTTGATGTACATGCACTAACAGAAAATCAGACTCAAGATTGAAATGAAGAATGCGCCGTCCTTTCTGGGCTACTCGCGGCTCTCCGCCGAAATCACCGCCGGCCAGATCGACCACCGGGAGCAGATTGACCTATCAACCGAGCACCCCATCCCCGGCCCGGACGCGCCCCTCTACCACAACCTCCTCGCGCCGAACCAGTGGCCCGCCGAGTCTGCGCTGCCCGGGTTCCGCGCCGTCTACACCGACTACATTACCCGCATGGGCGCCATCTCCGTCGCCTTTACCTCGCTCATTGCCGAAGCGATTGAGCTGCCCGCCGACGCCTTTAACAAGTACTTTGACGCCGACCAGCAGCACAAGCTCAAAATCGTCAAGTACCCCGACGCCGCAGACCTCGGTCTGCCTGCCGGCACCGCCGGGGGTCAGGGCGTCGGCCCGCACAAGGACAGCATGCTGACGAGCTACCTGCTGCAGGCGACGGCGCACCGCGGCCTGCAGGTGCAAAACGTGCGCGGCGCGTGGGTCGACTGCCCGCCCGTCGCGGGCACGCTCGTCGTCGCCATCGGCCAGGGCCTCGAGGCGCTGACGCGCGGCGTCTGCGTGTCGACGACGCACCGCGTGCAGTCGCCCGCGGCCGGCGCCGGCGCGCGCTTCTCCATTCCGTTTTTTCAGGGCGTCAAGCTCGACGCTTCCTTTGACGACCTGGAAACGGTCGGCGTCGGCGAGGTCCCAGACGCGGTCCGCGAGCAGCGTCAAGAGGTGGCGGCGCGCAACGGCGGCGGGCGCGTGGATGACGTCGAGTTTACGTTTCGCAAAGGTGGCGTGGCAAAGACGCTGGGCGAGGCGACGCTGAGGAATCGGGTAAAGAGCCATCCGGATGTAGGGGAGCGCTGGTATCCGGACATTTTGCGGGCGATTCGCGCGGAGCAGGCGGCGGCGGAGCAGCAGCAGCAACAGCAGCAGAAAGGTGGTGAGAAAACGCACCAGGAGAGCCTGGGCCGTGTGTCGTCGCTGCCGGTGGCCAAGGTGGAAGCGCATTAGATGCGGAAGGGTATATTGCTTTTGACAGTCGGCTTTAGATCTGAGGACAGCTGCAATTGGTCATGGATAATTTCAGAATCGTGAAATGCTGCAATCTTCTATTCTCTCTCTACCACAACGCCTCTCTCCATGCCTCGCTTGCCTAGAAAAGAAATCTCAAGAAATACTCCTCGTCCCCCGTTGTCTCTCTTTTGTAGTACCGTAATAACGCCGTATAGTTCATCGTATCTCGTGCTAAAATCGTTCCACGTTTCGGAAGCTTAAGCGCTCACAGAGGGAAAGCAGTCGGCCATGCCCTTGTTGTGCTTATTCTGGGCGTGCTCGAGCAGCCTATACCAAAGAATTAGTACACATGATTTCTCCCCGCGACCGTCAGGAGCATAGTATGATAAAAAGTCAAAAACCCGGCAAAACGTACTGGGGAGGCTTGGTGGTCTTGAGAAACGTGGATCGGCAGACGGTGCAGATAATGTCGCAAGCGGCGGCGTTCTGCAAAAAAAGGCACATGTTAGCATGATGGCCGCCAACACACAGGCACGACAAGGCCAAGAGTATTGCAAAAAAAAA